>NC_092051.1:46538543-46775467 GCF_003086295.3 Arachis hypogaea
TTCTGGTTGAATTGTCCTCATTGACAAACCCATTAGATTTCTTGTGATGATTTCAGGGTTTTATCAATGATTCCACACACTTCCATATGAAAATACAAGATTTGCATCCCTCCCTATTGCTCATGAATGAAAACATGCTTGTTTTGCACTAAAATAGATACATTTCGAATCTTCTCTCGATGCCATTCGATACCGTGACTTGTGTGTTAAGTGGTTTCAAGATATAGAGTAGGAATGGACCGAAAGAGAGAAGGAAGACGGGTACAAAGGAAGGAAGCATGAGGATTAAGCTTTGAAGGTTTCCGCATGGGCGCGTGCGCGCACCTGGCGCGCCCGCGCGGATAGAGCAACGCGAAGCCAAAGCCCAGAGCCGGCTTGAGAAGCGGCTAAGCCAGGATCTTCATGGCGCGTACGCGTACATCACGCGTCCGCGCACATTACAAGACGTCTCAACGGCGCGCGCGCGTGCCTTGCGCGTGCGCGCCGATTTGCGAATATGATTTTTAAGAAGTCACGTGACTTAGGCATGGAGCAGTTAAGG
Organism: Arachis hypogaea; assembly: GCF_003086295.3. Taxonomy (NCBI): domain Eukaryota; kingdom Viridiplantae; phylum Streptophyta; class Magnoliopsida; order Fabales; family Fabaceae; genus Arachis; species Arachis hypogaea. Next base: position 46,539,085 of record NC_092051.1, read on the forward strand.
ATTCCACCCTTGGAGAAACACCTTGGCGGGAAAAGCTTAAGAAGACCAAAGAACAAGGGTTAAGGACACTTTTAGTTCATTTCTTCTAGATCTAGATATTTTCCTTTTTTTGGAGAGAAGAGAGAGTTAGTTACACTTTTTGGGAGAAGAAGAGGGAGATTCCAAGCTTCACTAGGGTTCATCCTCATCTAATTTCTGAATTTTCAATGACTTTTTGGTGAGATCCACTACAATTCTCACTCCACTTTGTTCATGTCATAGATTTTCTTCTCCAATTTCAAGTAGTAGATACAATTGATCAATTCTCATAGATCTAGAATTCAACTTTGTAATTTTGGATTTTATCTCTATTTTGGATTTTCATTGCTACTCTTTGAGACTTGTTGTTAGATCTTTGTGTTGCAATACTTTCAATTTGACTTTTCTTCTCATTTTACTATGACTTTCCTTCTTGCTCATTACATGTTTGATAAAATGACAACACTAGCTATGGAGTAGAATTCTCACACTTGGCATAGGGTTTGGTCTTTGGAAGAAGTTGAATAGTGTATCAATAGTTGATTTGGAATTAGGGATTGCTAGTTGGCTTGGAGTGCACTAAAGCTAGATTCCCATAAGGTGAAGCTAGGACTTGTGACTCAAATTGATTACTTTCATTTGACCTTCCTCTATACCTAGGGGATAACTAAATGGAGCAAGCCTAATTGTTGTCAACATTGAATGGACTATAAGGATAGGATTTCAAATGCCAACCCTAAGCCAAGTCTTTTGATAATTGATTGTTTGTTTCTCATTGCTTTGCTAAAACCTTCAAAGAATTCCAACAAAGCTTACTAAATCAATAAGATGCACACTTTGGCAATTCCAAGGGAGAACGACTCGGGAGACTAGTACTCTCGGATATAGATTGTAGATTTGTTTGATGAAGGATTTTGCGTCGGTTTAGACTATACTACGATTGATCATTTGATAATTTCTATACCGGCAAAAATCTATTTGTCAAAATGGCGCCGTTGCCGGGGATTTTGCTTAGTGTGCCATGTTATTGTTTTGGATTAAGTGTGTATATATTACATAGTTGCACTTCATTGTAAATTGCTCAATTGACTAACTCCTCATCGTTACAATGAATTCCATTTCCCCTTCATTGCATGACGCGTTCACAACCGAATCCGAGTTTAGCCCCTTTTGATCCGGAAATAGAACGAACTTTGTTTCATATTAGGCAAGCTCGGAGGCGGCTAAGATTTGGAAAGGGTGAAGAGGTTTTCACCACCTCAACCACCTTACTACAAGTGGACATTGAACCGTCACTCAACGAAGGCATTAATCATACTCCCATCAATCTCACTAACAATTCTTCTTTTGTTTTAGGTACTAATACCATGGACGCTCCAAGGAGAGTTACCATCAAGGAAGCGGGTGCACCGGATTATGTCCTCAACCCCTTCATGTAACTCACCCAAATTTGAATGCGAATTTTGAATTGAAGACCGCTTTGATCAACCTCCTACCCAAGTTTCACGGGCTTCCCGCACAAGACCCTATTCGACATCTCACAGACTTCCACCGCATATGCTCGACTACTAGATGGGAAGGGTCCGATGAAGTTGCTATATGGTTGTTTGCTTTCCCTTTCTCTCTTGAGGACAAGGCCAAAGAATGGTTCTACACTCTCTCTAGTGAAGTTACCTCCGATTGGGACCTACTTAGAAGGGGATTCTTGGATAAATTCTTGCCCTCGGAAAAGATGGATAGGCTAAGGAAAGAAATGTCTTGTATTGTGCAAGTGAGACGGAACCACTATATGAGTATTGGGAACGGTTTCGCAAACTACTAGATGCATGCCCTAATCACATGCTCGACACTCAAGTATTTCTTGGATACATATGCCAAGGGATGCGAGAGCAAGATAGAACCCTCTTGGACACTTCTAGCAATGGTTCTTTGTCCAAATATAAAACCGCGGAGGAGGCATGACAACTTATTATTGACTTAGCCGAATCTAATCAACATATGAGGCGAAGAGTCAACCGTCCAAGGACCGTGAACGAGGTATCAACTAGTAGTGAAGCCACCGCTCTAACTCAATCCTTGAATGAGATGACATCCGTCTTGAGGCAACTCCAATTGAATCAACAACAACCACAACAACCTCAATCATATCAACAACACCCTCCACCATCTCAACAACAAAACCAACAACAATTGGTCCTCAAAGAGTATGTGGCATTTGCTCCTGCTACTCTCACTACACGGATGAGTGCCCAAACCTTCAAGAAGACAACACTTTGGCGGCCACCCATAATTTCTATGACCGCCCCAATCAAGGGTACTACCAAGGAGGTAATCCTAACCAAGGGCACCCTTATCAAGGAGGAGGCTACAACCAAGGAAGTGGACACAATAATCAAAATTGGAAAGACAATCATCAACAAGGAATAGGGATAACAACAACAATGGAGGAGGTCTAAGATGGAACAACAACTCGCAAAATTTCTCACAAAACCGACCATACAACTTACAAAATCAACCATACAATCAACAAAACCCACAAAGAAACTACCAAACATATCAACCACCACATCAAAGACCACCACCCAATCAATCACAAGCTCCTCAACTCACATATGCAACCACCCCCTCCAACCAAGACGAAACACTCCGGACCATTATCCAAGGCCAAAAGGAATTACAAAACACACTTGCCTCCGGCCTCACCGGCCTCACCTCTACATTACAAGCTCTTCTTGCACGCATGGACACACCATCGACCCCCACTCCTCAACCCCCAATCCAAAGTGTCATTCCCTCTCAACCTCAACCAAACCCAAAGGGGGGCATCAATGCCATCACCCTTAGATCCGGTACATAACTAAAAGAGAAGGAAGCAAAGGACCCAAGTCCTATCACAACCGCCCAAGGGAAGAGAGAATAGATATAGAAGAGGTAGTGGAAGAGGAGACACCACAAGCCACAGTTGAAGATGAAACCCAACCAACAAGGGAGACAACCAAGGCCAAAAGAACCTTGGAAGAAGAAATTGCTCAACCACTTCCATTTCCAACACTTGCAAAGAAAGCAAAAAAGCGCATAGAACTCGACCCCAAAATGGTAGAAATGTTCAAGAAAGTTGAGGTAACCATCCCCCTCTTCGATGCCATCCATCAAGTTCCTAGATATGCTAAATTTCTCAAAGATTTATGCATAAACAAGGATAGAATTCTTGAATTGGAAACCATCCCATTGGGGAGTTCTATTTCCGCTTTGATGGGAACATTACCGGAGAAGTGTGATGACCCGGGCCCTTGTATGGTCACTTGCACCGTCAATGGAGTTCAATTTAGAGATTGCATGTGTGACCTCGGAGCATGTGTTAGCATCATGCCGCTCTCCGTTTATCGGGTATTGAACTTGCCCCACTAAAAAGGTCGACGGCATGATTTGTCCTAGCGGATAAAAGCATAATAACCGTAGCGGGTGTTGCGGAAGATGTATTGGTGAATATAAAGGGGTTGGTGTTTCCGATTGACTTCTATGTCCTTGAAATGCCGTCAAGCGAAACCGAGAGAGCATCCTCTATCCTACTTGGAAGGCCCTTCCTGAGAACTTCTAGATTTAAGCTTGATGCTTATTCGGGGAACTACTCATTTGAAATTGATGGAAGAGTTGTAAGCTTTAGCCTAGAGGAAGCAATGAAGCATCCACCGGAGAACCATTCTCTATTTCGGTGTGACCCAATCGATAACATAGTAGCCGAAGTGCATCTTGCAAGATTAGATGAGAAGTACATGGTCAAAGAGGCAAATGAAGAGTCAAGCGAACTAAATACCACACATCATACAAGCCATCCGGAAACTCAAACTTCAAGGATTGACAAGAAGATGGAATTGAAGCCACTACCACCTCACTTAAAGTATTCATACCTTGATGAAGCCCGAAAGCTACCCGTGATAATTGCACAAGAGTTAACTCCTCAACAAGAAGAAAAATTGCTGAATGTATTGAGGAAAAACAAAAGGGCAATTGGGTGGAGTTTGGCGGATCTAGTGGGAATAAGCCCCCAAGTATGCGAGCACCACATATTTCTTGAAGAAGGAGCAAGACCGGTCCGACAACCTCAAAGGAGACTCAACCCAACTATTCTTGAGGTGGTAAAGAAAGAAGTCACTAAGCTACTTGAGGCGGACATCATCTATCCTATCTCGGATAGTGAATGGGTAAGCCCAGTCCAAGTAGTGCCAAAGAAGTCCGGAGTGACAACAATCAAAAACGAAAGTGGTGAACTTATAGCAACAAGAGTGCAGAATTCTTGGAGAGTATGCATAGACTACCGAAGATTGAATGCGGCCACAAGAAAAGACCATTTTCCACTACCATTTATCGATCAAATGCTTGATCGGTTAGCCGGTAAATCATACTATTGTTTTCTTGATGGCTATTCCGGATACTTCCAAATTCATATTGCTCTAGAAGACCAAGAAAAAACCACATTTACTTGCCCCTTTGGAATGTATGCTTACAAGCGTATGCCATTTGGCCTATGCAATGCACCGGCAACGTTCCAAAGATGCATGATGAGCCTATTTGCGGACTTTCTAGAGCAATCAATGGAAGTTTTCATGGATGATTTTAGTGTGTAGGGTGAGTCATTTGAGCATTGCTTAGGTAACCTTGAAAAAGTCTTAGAAAGATGCACCAGAACAAACCTTGTCTTAAATTTTGAAAAATGTCATTTCATGGTCAAACAAGGCATTGTTTTGGGACACATAGTATCAAAGGAAGGCATCTCCGTAGATACGGCAAAAATAAATGTCATATCCAGTTTACCTTACCCCTCCTCCGAGAGGGAAGTCCGTTCTTTTCTTGGATATGCAGGATTCTACCGGAGATTCATCAAGGACTTTAACAAGGTGGCCTTACCTCTCTCTCGATTACTACAAAAAGACACCGAATTTGAGATGAGCAAAGAATGTATGGAAGCATATGACAAACTCAAGGTAGCATTGACACAAGCCCCTATTGTACGAGGACCCAATTGGACTCAACCCTTTGAAATCATGTGTGATGCTTCGAATTATGCGATAGGAGCCGCGTTAGCACAACGCGAAGGTAAGATTCCCTATGTCATAGCTTATGCTTCCAAAACATTAGACGGAGCCCAATCCAACTACACCACTACCGAAAAGGAACTTCTAGCTATTGTTTTTGCTTTGGACAAGTTCCGAGCCTATCTTCTTGGTTCCAAGGTAGTAGTGTACTCGGATCACGCGGCACTAAAGTACTTGTTGGCAAAAAAGGAATCCAAACCGAGATTAATTCGTTGGGTGCTCTTATTACAAGAATTTGATTTGGAAATCAAAGATAGGAGCGGTGCCCAAAACCTAGTGGCGGACCATTTAAGTCGCCTCGAACACACAAAAGGTGACACCACTCCTATCAATGATTCCTTTCCTTTAGATGCTTTGCATGCAATCTCGGAAGTGGTTCCTTGGTATGCCCCAATAGCAAACTATTTGGTTTCACCCACTTTCCCTCCCAATCTCAACAAACACCAAAAGGATAAGCTGAAAAGCAAATCCAAATACTACATTTGGGATGATCCCTATTTGTGGAGGTGTGGAGCGGACCAAATAGTGCGACGGTGCATACCTCAAACCGAATTCCAAGCAATCTTGGACGCTTGCCATGCTTCCGAAGGAGGTGGTCACTATGGGCCCCAACGAACGGCAAGAAAAATCCTTGATTGCGGATTTTGGTGGCTAACTCTTCTCAAAGATGCTTCTCTCTATTGCAAATCTTGTCCCCAATGTATTAGGTTTGGAGATATTTCCAAGAAGGACGAAATTCCCCAACAAAATATGCTTTTTTGCGAAATCTTTGACGTATGGGGAATCGACTTCATGGGACCATTTCCAAACTCCAATGGTTTTCTCTACATCTTGTTAGCCGTCGATTATGTGTCAAAATGGGTTAAGGCAATCCCCACCCGAACGGATGACGCTAATGTTGTGTATTCTTTTGTGAGGAACAACATCATTTGTCGCTTTGGCGCCCCAAGAGCAATCATAAGTGACCAAGGATCCCACTTTTGCAACAAAAGAATAGACGGCCTCATGAGAAAATATGGCATCATCCACAAAGTCGCCACGGCTTACCACCCTCAGACAAATGGCCAAGCCGAAGTCTCTAACCGGGAAATCAAGCATGTATTGGAAAGAATTGTAAAGCCGAATAGGAAAGATTGGAGCATTAAACTCTCCGATGCATTGTGGGCCTATCGAACGGCTTACAAGACACCCATTGGCATGAGCCCCTTCCGGCTTGTATATGGCAAAGCATGTCACCTACCGGTAGAGATCGAACATAAAGCTTATTGGGCCGTAAAGGAGTGTAATATGAGCTTGGGTGGGGCCAGAGTAGAGAGAAAGCTTCAATTGGCTGAATTAGAATGTATGAGATTGGAAGCTTATGACAACTCTCGACTCTATAAGGAAAAGTTGAAAGCCATCCATGACAAGAACATTAGGAGAAGAGAATTCCAACCCGGTGACCTAGTCCTTCTCTACAATTCAAGGTTGAGATTACTACCCGGAAAGCTTAGATCAAGGTGGGATGGGCCCTACCAAGTGGAGAAAGTAGAACCTTATGGAGTCTATCACTTGCGCCACCCATCAAGCCCGGACATCTTCAAGGTAAACGGGCACCGTCTCAAATTGTATCATGGTGAGCAAAGAAAGAACGCCAAGGAATTTGAAGTGTTCCTCTTGAGGGATGCAACTCTTGAATAAACACTATAAGCTGCTGAAAGTCCAACTTAAGGACATTAAACAAAAGTGCTAGGTGGGAGACACCCCACCATGGTAAGATCTTCCTTTGAGACTTGTACATAGACACTTGACTTCATGTTTGTTAGCTAGATTTTAATGACAACTCCCCTTCATTTGTTGACTTCATTTGCTATAGTGCTTAAGTGGCTGTATGGAAAGGGGGGTTTGAAATGTTGAAAATGGTGTAACCACTTGCAAAATTAGAAAAACCCACCCCTCTGCGCGTGCGCACACATGGCGCGTCCGCGCACATGAGCGAAATCCGCCAATCGACGCGCAAGCGCATGGCGCGCGTCCGCGCCGATTGCTTTGCTGCCCCCTAGCACATTCTACAGAGAGTTAAGCCTCTCTCAAGCCTACACTAAGCCACCAGCCCAACACCCTTGCCGCGTGCGCGCACCTGGCGCGCACGCGTCCATCCAAAGCAAGCACGGAATGCGCGCGCGCGCCACAGCCGCGCACGCGCCCTTTCACTCTGCACTCCTCTCTGGGCCATTTCACAGAGAGTTGAGCCCCCTCCAGGCCCCTCTCATGCCTGGGGCACAACCACGAGGACGCGCGCGCGCACTGTGCGCGCCCGCGCCAAAACGCGCTGCAGCCATCTCTGGTACTTCTTCCAGAGAGTTAGGCCACCCCTTATGCCTCTCCTGTGCCCCCAGCCCAAGCGCATGGGCGCGCACGCAACCTGCGCGCGTGCGCGCCCCTAGCCCACCTCGCTCCCTGCGCGAGCGCGCACGCGCCGGTGATCGACGCCTTAAAAAAATAAAAGGGACACACTCACCCCTTCATTCTCATTCCACCTCTCTTCTTTCCATATCTTTCTACATCTCACAAGGTATTTTACTAGGCCCCCTCTTAGTCCATTAATCTGTCATTTAATTGCACCATCTTTTAGGTAGCTTCCCTCTTCTTTTTCTTCTCTCTTCCCTCTTTCTCTAGTTCCTCCCTTGGGATGTCTTTGCTCCCTCTTCTCTCTCAATCCAATTCTTCATGAGCATTTGGGTCTCAAACTAACTTACATGCATAGATGAATGGTGTTACTTACTTTTCTTGCACTCAATATGCATTACATTCATTAATAATGGATTGTGGAAAGTTACATTGCTCTCATTTTCACATAATCACATACTACTTGAGGGATGCACACCAAGTGTTCGATGAAAGGCACACTTGAATTTTAGCCTTATTGTGATTACCTTGCCTCTCAACCAAGCACTTTTGAGTGCATCCCCACTTTCCACAAACCATTCATCCCCATTTTCTTAAGCTTGCCTTCTACTTATGGCCCCTAAGGGTATGTGTCTCTCATGCCTCTTCCTTGCATGCTTAAACTACCCTTGCACCACATGAAAATTATTTGCCTTGCTCTTCACACATTATCCTCGTTACATGTTGCAGCTGTCATGTAACAAAGATACCCATATTCTATGGCATAACTTTCATTACATAGAGCTCATGTACCTCCATTTCTTTGGGTTTGATATTTTCCTTTCTTGTTTCTACAGGATGGTCATCAAAAGGGACAACGGGAAAGGCCCCAAGAAGCCGGCCTCCAATAGAGCGCGCCAAGAACTAACGGCCAAGCCCCTCCTGAAGAAGACTAAGGGCCCCGTTGACGTTCTAGAGAAGGACAACCCTCCTAAGGATTCAAACAAGTTTCCCAACCGTTACTGCGAACTTGTTTACTCCAGAATGATTGAAAGGAATTATCATCCGGAACCCCTCCTAGTCTTACCGGCTCACCTCAGTTCGATTGTGATGCCACATATTGACCGGAGGCAATGGAGGTTCCTCTTGAGGCAACCAACGGAGGCCAATCTCTCATGGGTGGTGGAATTCTACTCCAACTTCCACTCACCTCATCTCACATCCATATTTGTGCGCCGAAAACAAGTGTCAGTCACAGTGGAAGCCATCCGAGAAGTCCTTGGGATTGCACCATCAACGGATGCATATGACGCCTACCAAGAAGTCTTGGCTACATGCGTTGACCGCGCATTCGATTGGAGCGCGATCCTCCGCGTCATTGCTTTACCCGACGCATATTGGATTCGGGGGACCATAAAGCGAAGACCCAAGGGTTTAGATGTCCGCCACCTCACTCAAGAAGCTACGGCATGGGCCCAAATTCTAGCTCACTACGTGCTCCCGAGCACACATGGGTCATCCATCACCGCCGAGCTTGCCTTATTGATATGGTGCATCTTGACCGAGAAACCGGTCGACGTTCCGCGTGCCATCCGCCAATCCATGGGGCGCATTCATGCCAAGGGAAATCTACCATTCCCCGCTTTAGTGACAGCATTAGTTGCGAAAGTCGGCGTCAACCGGGAGACTAAAGATAGGCGAACCTCAATACCGATCGAGGGTGATATCATTCCGACCAAGAGATGCCTCAAGCCTCCGGAAGTCACCATGGACATTGCACTGCCCACACCAACTGGCCACGCCACCACTTCATCTACATCACAAAAATCGGCCGCCCAACGACTTGAAGACCTTCACAACAAATTAGACCGCTATGAGAGGCGTAACCAACGCCGCTATGCTCATGTGAAGAGGCTTCTAAGCGTAATCACCCCACCTATGGAAGAACCCGATATCTCCACCTCCACCGCAACTTCAAGCGGAGATAGCAATGGCATTGGAGATGTGGCACACTCGGCCGAGTGCGCCTAACCTCTAGCACGGAGGACCGTGCTAAGTTTTAAGTGTGGGGAGGTCGGCCGACCGATCTCCGTAGGTAACATCTAAATAAATCTGAATAAATTAGGATAGGTTGCATGATTAGGTTTTAGTTAGCACCATTCGCATGATAAGTCCACTTGGTTGGAACAATGAAATTCTCTCTTAGGAAAACCAACATTTTGGGGCAACCATGGCATTGCAAATTTTACATGCTTTGATGCAAAAGTTGCATGAAGAATTATATTTTGGAACATGGTTTTGAGCTAAGAACACAAGCTTGTGAGATTTGAGCCTAATGGTGTGGTTACATCTTATAACCACTTATCTTTCCTTCTTGTGCGCATTATTCTCCTTCCATGATTGTGATCTTTGATTTGTTTGACTCTTTATGTCCATTATTTGGTGTATTCATGCATTTATATGATTGAGGCCATCATTTCATTAGCTCACTCACCCAAACGGCCGTACCTTCTATCTTCCGTTGTTAGCCAAACTTGAGCCTACGATTAACCCACTTTGTTCTTAATTTAGCACATTACAAGCCTTAAAGCGGAAAACAATAAAAGCCCTTATTTGGATCTTTGATTAGCTTAGGCTAGTGTGTGTGAGTATCATTCAAGTGTGGGAACCTTGGGGCATTGGGTAAATAGAAGGGTATTTTGTATTATTATTGGAATATTGGGAATTGGGTACATACTCATGAATTGATCAAATGTAAAACCTTATGCATTGACGCTCTTGTATATAAAAAAAAGAAAAAAAAATTTGAGAAAAACAAAAGAACAAAAGAAAAAGAAGAACAATATGGAAAAGAAAAAAAAAGAAAAATAGAAAAAGAAAAAAAAATATAATAAAAAGGGGACAAAATGCCCCAAAGTGAAGCTCAAGAGGAATCGATGCATAAGTATTGTGAAACGAAAAGAAAATGCATGAGTATGTGGAAAAGTGAGGAATGGGTAGTTAGGATAGTACTTAATTGTATAGGTCATTATATAGGTTAGGTGGGAAAGTTTAAGTTAATCAAAGATTCAAATCCTAAGCCCACTAGCCATATATGACCCTACCTTGACCCTAACCCCATTACAACCTAGGAAAAGACCTCATGATAATTGTATGCATGCACTGAATAATTGTTGATTGTTAGATGAAAAACAAATCTTGGAAAGCATGATTAGGGGAGAATTGAGAGAATAAACCCCAAACACCAGGTGATTAGAGTGCAAACACTTCCGATGAGGGTTCGATGCTCAACCCTTTGATTCCCGGCTCTCGTGAGCATTCCTCATGCAAGGTTGCACATATTGCATTTGATGCTTAGAAAGTGGCAAGTCCTATGCTTTGACCACCATCATGTCCCATGTGCTCGCATATGTCCTAAGAAGGCTAATTTGTTCCCAACCAAGTGGATAGTAGCACTAGTCATAGTTGCATGCATATAAGTAGGTTGCACTTCATGAGTCTTATACTTTTGCGATCCCTCGGTCTTCTGTGTTTCTTTGTATTTCTCTAAGCATGAGGACATGCTAGAATCTAAGTGTGGGGAGGTTGACAAACCCCAATTTGAGGATTTATCTTGTGATGATTTCAGGGGTTTTATCAATGATTCCACACACTTTCCATATGAAAATACAAGATTTTGCATCCCTTCCCTAGTTTTGCCTCATGAATGAAAACATGTTTGTTTTGCACTAAAATAGATACATTTCGAATCTTCTCTCGATGCCATTCGATACCGTGACTTGTGTGTTAAGTGGTTTCAGGATATAGAGTAGGAATGGACCGAAAGAGAGAAGGAAGACGGGTACAAAGGAAGGAAGCATGAGGATTAAGCTTTGAAGGTTTCTGCATGGGCGCGTGTGCGCACCTGGCGCGCCCGCGCGGATAGAGCAACGCGAAGCCAAAGCCCAGAGCCGGCTTGAGAAGCGGCTAAGCCAGGATCTTCATGGGCGCGTACGCGTACATCACGCGTCCGCGCACATTACAAGACATCTCAACGGCGCGCGCACGTGCCTTGCGCGTGCGCGCCGATTTGCGAATATGATTTTTTAAGAAGTCACGTGACTTAGGCGTGGAGGCAGTTAAGGATTCCACCCTTGGAGAAACACCTTGGCGGGAAAAGCTTAAGAAGACCAAAGGAACAAGGGTTAAGGACACTTTTAGTTCATTTCTTCTAGATCTAGATATTTTCCTTTTTTTTGGAGAGAAGAGAGAGTTAGTTACACTTTTTGGGGAGAAGAAGAGGGAGATTCCAAGCTTCACTAGGGTTCATCCTCATCTAATTTCTGAATTTTCAATGACTTTTTGGTGAGATCCACTACAATTCTCACTCCACTTTGTTCATGTCATAGATTTTCTTCTCCAATTTCAAGTAGTAGATACAATTGATCAATTCTCATAGATCTAGAATTCAACTTTGTAATTTTGGATTTTATCTCTATTTTGGATTTTCATTGCTACTCTTTGAGACTTGTTGTTAGATCTTTGTGTTGCAATACTTTCAATTTGACTTTTCTTCTCATTTTACTATGACTTTCCTTCTTGCTCATTACATGTTTGATAAAATGACAACACTAGCTATGGAGTAGAATTCTCACACTTGGCATAGGGTTTGGTCTTTGGAAGAAGTTGAATAGTGTATCAATAGTTGATTTAGAATTAGGAATTGCTAGTTGGCTTGGAGTGCACTAAAGCTAGATTCCCATAAGGTGAAGCTAGGACTTGTGACTCAAGTTGATTACTTTCATTTGACCTTCCTCTATACCTAGGGGATAACTAAATGGAGCAAGGCCTAATTGTTGTCAACTTTGAATGGACTATAAGGATAGGATTTCAAATGCCAACCCTAAGCCAAGTCTTTTGATAATTGATTGTTTGTTTCTCATTGCTTTGCTAAAACCTTCAAAGAATTCCAACAAAGCTTACTAAATCAATAAGATGCACACTTTGGCAATTCCAAGGGAGAACGACTCGGGAGACTAGTACTCTCGGATATAGATTGTAGATTTGTTTGATGAAGGATTTTGCGTCGGTTTAGACTATACTACGATTGATCATTTGATAATTTCTATACCGGCAAAAATCTATTTGTCAGCCATCCATGGTTATTATTTCCACTTTGATTGTACACTTGGTTGGGGCGGTCATAGAAGTTGTGAGTGGATGCCACCATGTTGTCTTCTTGTTGGAGCTGTGGGCATTCATCAGTGTAATGGCTGTAATCAGCACAGATTCCGTAAATTCTTTGTGGGACTAGTTGTTGGTTTTGCTGTGGTGGAGGAGGTTGAGCTTGCTGAGCTTGTTGATTCAACTGTATTTGCTTCAGCAAGTTGGTCATTTCACAGATGCCTTCACGTAGAGCAGCAGTCTCGCTGCTAGAAGATACTTCTGTAACAGCTTTTGAACGGCCTTGCTTCTGTCTTTGGTTCCTAGTGGATTCAGCTAAATCACTGATCAATTGCCAAGCTTCATCAGTGGTCTTGTACTTCTTCTAGACCCATTGCTGGCAATTTCCAGTATGGTCTTATCTTGGGGCCTCATACCCTGTGTGATATAGCTGAGTAGCACGATCTTGTCAATCATGTGGTGGGGGCATGCTTCCAGAAGATTATTGAAGCGCTCCCAGTATTCAAAGAGAGTTTCATTGTCATCCTGAACAATTGTGGAGATATCCTTCCTTAGCTTATCAGTGACTTCAGAGGGGAAGAATTTCTCCAGAAACTCCTTTCTTAGTGTATCCCAGTTGGATACATTTGCTAGAAGTTGAGTGTAGTACCACTCTCTTGCTTTTCCCTCAAGAGAAAACGGAAAAGCTTTCAGCAGTATTGAAGTTTCATCAGTGCCATCACGCCTGACAGTAGAACAGGCTGCCTGGAAATCTCTCAAGTGCTTGATAGGCTCTTGAGCAGGTAGGCCATGAAACTTGGGCATCAAATTTAGCAGTGCGGGCTTTATTTCAAAATCTGTAGCTACCGCTGGATGATGCGCTTGAAACGGTTGCATTGTAAAATTAGGGGCTCCTTCCTCCTGGATGGTAACTCTCCTAGCTGCCATGTTTTCTGCACGTAAAACAACCGAATCAGTAGAACGGGGCTGGTTTCTTCCTCAGATTCACTTTCAGATCCGCCTTCAAAGCGGGCTAACCGACGCTGTTCTCGCCTTATTCGTGAAATTGTCCTTTCAATTTCAGGATCGAATATTAGCAAGCGCGGATCAGGAAGTGAACGCGTCATTTGACGGAAGAAACATGCAGCTCATAGTAGCAAAATAAAATAAAATGCAGATAAATAAATTCTTATTAATAAAATTAGCACTCTATTGCAACTCCCCGGCAACGGCGCCAAAAATTAATGAGACGCAGAAGCTGGTGAATTAAAAATTATTAAAATGGTTACGTTGCAAGTATAGTTCTTAACTCACCGAAAATCTGCCTATCAATTTAGAAATATGTCACAGAGAATTAAATTAAAAATTACTGGGAGTTTAAAGTCCCAGGTCGTCTCCCAACGAGTTGCAGAAAAGTGTGCTATCTTATTAATCAGATGTTCCAAGAAGTTGAGCTAAGTAAATTGGAATGTAAATTAAGGAAAGTTAAATAATATGAATAAAAGCCTTGACTGAGAGTTGATTGGTTGGAATTTCTCTTATCGGTGGAGTGATTGTAAGACTAATTTATAATTAATGGTTGTTCTGTTTGGTTATCCTTTACTAAGTAAGGGAAAGTCAAACAAGCTGGAATGCCAGATCTGTTCACAAGTTGCAACCCACTTAGCTCAAAGGGATTGGCGTTGGTGATAGCATAGCAATCCAACATTTAACCCAATTACAAATTTCTCTTTAATCCTTCCAACTCAAGAGTTCCTTTTAATCAACTCCCCATCAAGTAAGGAAACTACTCACGTATTGTAAATAAAGAATCCATAGCATATGAAAGGGAATTAAAAGAAGACATGATTATTGGAATTGAAATTAAATTAAAAAGAAATAATCCTTGCATTAAATAATCATAAAAGTATTCAAATAACAAAATTGAACAAAACAAGGAACATGGAAGAATAAAACCAAGTTGAGAAAACGAACTAGAATGACAAAGTCTTGATGAGGGAATAACTCTTCTCAATGTTCCAATGCTAAGACCAATTGAAAATTAAAATTCTAAAACCTAGAGAGAAAAACCTAAGAGAGTAAAAACTAGATCTCCAATTGTCTCTGAATGAATCTGTTAATTGTTTCTGCATGTTCTTTGACTCTAGTCTGCTGTTCCGGGCCAAAAACTGGGTCGAAATAGGGCCCGAAATTGCCCCCAACGAATTCTGCAGATTATGCAGATCGCACATGTCACGCGATCGCGTCATCCATGCGGACGCGTCATTCGCGCTTTTCCTCGCCACGCGTTCGCGTTGTCCATGCTACCGCGTCGCCAGAACTTTTCCAATTCGCGCGGCCGCGTGAGCCATGCGACTGCGTCACTTCTCACTGGTTATCTCCTCAAATTCTTGTGTTTCTTCCATTTTTTGCTAGCTTCCTTTCCAATCTCCAACTCATTCATGCCCTATAAAGTCTGAAACACTTAACACACAGATCACGGCATCGAATGGAATAAAGGAGAATTAAAAATAAATAATTAAAGTCTCTAGGAAGCAGTTTTCAAACATGTAATAAATTTAGGAAGGAAATCTAAATGCATGCTAATTTAATGAATAAGTGGGTAAGGATCATGATAAAACCACACAATTAAACACAATATAAACCATAAAATAGTGGTTTATCAGTCGCTCCAGAACCAAATAATGCACTTAAAACTTTACCGGCTATCCCACAGTTACCTCTAATCAGTGTCTCTGACCCCTCAGCGCCTGCTGCAGAAGTAGTATATACTCTCCCTGGCTGTTGCACCCTACCAATCTCATATTTCTTCTTTTCTGGGCAACTCTAAGCCAGATGTCCGGGTTGCCCGCGAAAATAGCACACTCCCATACCCAATCTGCATGGAACTCCTGGATGATGCTTCCCACACCTCTGACAGTTCAAGTCCTGCTGTGGCTATTTCCGAAATCTTCTTCCCTGATTAGCATTGTGAGTCAGCCTCTTGAAGTTGCCTCGCCCCTGATTGTTCTGAGGGACAAAGCCTCCACGTTTGAAATTCCTACCCCTCAGTGCAAAGTTTCTCGCCTGATTCCTCTGAAAAGGCATTCTCATGCTTCCTTTCTCTGCTGCCGCCTTCCTCACACATTCTTCAGCCACCCTACTCTTGTTTACAAGTTTAGAGAACACTCTAATCTCCATTGGTGCAACGGAGCTCAGAATATCACTCCAGAGACCTTCCTCATACTTGATGCACTTCCATTCAGCAAAATCCTCTGGAGCGCCTTGACAGATGTGAGAGAACCGGCATAATTCCTCAAACTTATTGGTATACTCAGTAACGATTATCTACCATTGCTTCAATTGCATCAATTTAGGTTCTTTGGCGTTTCTGAATGAATTGGGAAATTACTTCTTATCGAACTCTATTCGGAACAATTCCCAAGAAATTACAACCCCATCAGGCTGCAGAATATGCCGTGTGCCCTGCCATCAATGTTGTGCCTCACCTTGGAGCTGATAAGTTCCAAACTCAACTCACTGCTCTTCAGGAACCTGCTGCGCCTGTAGTGCCATCTCCATATCCTGTATCCAATTGTCCGCATCGGTGGGGTTTGAGGTTCCTCTGAAGGTCGGAGGATGAACCTTCAAGAAAGAGGAAAGCATCATAGGGCCATCTTCATTGTTATTCCCATGGTTCCCATTGTTTATCTGGTTTCCCAGAGCGTCGGCTGTCACCTGCATAGATGCAGCCATGTTTCCCAGGGCAGCCATAAAGTCTAAAGGGGTTAGGATTATTCCCTATCGCTTCAGGAGTAGCATTTCCTAATCTGCCTCTACCTCGCCCGCGACCGTGTTCGCGAGTCGACATCTGGTCCCTATACACACCAAACAAGTGATATCAAGTTGATCAGTCTCAATATCGTAAGTCTAGTGCTTTAAGTTCCAAATGTACGCTCATGAAAGTTTATGCCACATATATCAGTTAGATATCCTAATAGCACATAGACACATATACAGAGAATGCACAGAAGCATAGTCAGTCCATCCCTCAGGCTCTATAGGAATGAACTACTCTGATACCATAATGTAACACCCTACCACATAGAGCTTTACACCTAGGATGTAAAACAGAGGTGGCGAGGTGCTACGACCTCTAAAATAAAATACATACATATAATAGTTGAAAGAATATAATAAACTAGGAGCCTTGAAAAACAGATAAAACAAAATTGCAAAATAAAAAGCGCAACGCTCAGAAAACGAGATTACTTGCGTGCAAAGAAACCTAGAAATCATAGATGTAACTAAGACGAAAGCAGGGATGGAGGGTCAAAAGTACAGAATAACTAGCTCCTGACTCAGCCTGCGAAGCTAAAGCTGGCCGGAGAATATTTACATATATATATACATAACCCGAAAGCCCAAAGTACGTAACTAAAAACTTAACTCTCCTTAACCCTCTAGGAGGGACAAAATAAACAAGTTTCTTAGA
The DNA here is from genome assembly GCF_003086295.3 of Arachis hypogaea. Lineage (NCBI taxonomy): Eukaryota > Viridiplantae > Streptophyta > Magnoliopsida > Fabales > Fabaceae > Arachis > Arachis hypogaea. The sequence continues at coordinate 46,556,179 of NC_092051.1, forward strand.
GAGAAAGCTAAGTACATATACATAAAGCTGTACATCAAAATAAACCCAGATACTACTCCGCTTCAGAAATCCAGATGCTTAGTGAGAAGCCTCTCGACATGCATCTGAAAACAACAATACAGCATGGGGTGAGAACCAGAGGTTCTCAAGCTAGGAAAAGTGCCACTCATATAATATATAAGGTCTTGGGAATGCCAGAGGCAATCCTAGAACGCGGACACTCAGATTAAAAAGCCTTAAAGCATTAAATAGAAACCATAAAGGGGTAAGTGTTCTAAGGAAATCCAAACCCAACATAGACCTAACTTCAACTTTAAACCTATCAACCTCTTGGTGCGCAGAAATCGTGACGGTTCCATTCCTTGGTAACGACGCTGAAAACTTTATACGCACATTCATAATCTTAATTCTTTGTCACAACTTTGCACAACTAACCAGCAAGTACACTGGGTCGTCCAAGTAATAAACCTTACGTGAGTAAGGGTCGATCCCACGGAGATTGTCGGCTTGAAGCAAGCTATGGTCACCTTGCAAATCTCAGTCAGGCGGATTCAAATGTATTAAGAGATTATAGTATACTAAAAGATAATTAAAATAGGATAGAGATACTTATGTAATTCATTGGTGAGAGTTTCAGATAAGCATATAGAGATACTTTTCATTCCTCCTGAACCTCTGCTTTCCTGCTGTCTTCATCCAACCATTCCTACTCCTTTCCATGGAAAGTTTTATGTAGGGCATCACCGTTGTCAATGGCTACATCCCATCCTCTCTGTGAAAATGGTCCAATGCGCTGTCACTGCATGGCTAATCATCTGTCAGTTCTTGATCATACTGGAATAGGATTTACTATCCTTTTGCGTCTGTCACTACGCCCAGCACTCGCGAGTTTGAAGTTCGTCACAGCCATCCCTTCCCAGATCCTACTCGGAATACCACAGACAAAGTTTAGACTTTCCAGATCTCAAGGATAGCCATCCATTGGTTCTAACTTATACCACGAAGATTCTAATATCTCAGACTCGGTCCTCTGTATTAGATATCTAAGAGATACTCATTCTAGCTTGTTTGCATGTAGAACAGAAGTGTTTGTCAGGCACACGTTCATAAGTGAGAATGATGATGAGCGTCACATAATCATCACATTCATCATGTTCTTGGGTGTGAATGGATATCTTAGAATAGGAATAAACTTGAAATGAATAGAAAAACAGTAGTACTTTGTATTAATTCATGAGGAACAGCAGAGCTCCACACCTTAATCTATGGAGTGTAGAAACTCTACCGTTGAAAATACATAAGTGATAAGGTCCAGGCATGGCCGAATGGCCAGCCCCCCAAAACTTGATCAAAGGATCTCGAACTAATCAAAGATCTGATCCGAAGATGTAAATACAATAGTAAAAAATTCTATTTATATTAAACTAGTTACTAGGGTTTACAGAAATGAGTAAATGATGCAGAAATCCACTTCCGGGGCCCACTTGGTGTGTGCTTGGGCTGAGCATTGAGCTTTACACGTGTAGAGGCTTCTCTTGGAGTTGAACGCCAGTTTGTAACCTGTTTCTGGCGTTTAACTCTAGAATGCAGCATAGAACTGGCGTTCAACGCCAGTTTACGTCGTCTATCCTTAATCAAAGTATGGACTATTATATATTGCTGGAAAGCCCTGGATGTCTACTGTCCAACGCAATTAAGAGAGCGCCATTTGGAGTTCTGTAGCTCCAGAAAATCCACTTTGAGTGCAGGGAGGTCAGAATCCAACAGCATCTGCAGTCCTTCTTCAACCTCTGAATCTGATTTTTGCTCAAGTCCCTCAATTTCAGCCAGAAATTACCTGAAATCATAGAAAAACACAAAAACTCATAGTAAAGTCCAGAAATGTGAATTTTTAATTAAAAACTAATAAAAATATACTAAAAACTAACTAAATTATACTGAAAACTATGTAAAAACAATGCCAAAAAGCATATAAATTATCCGCTCATCACAACACCAAACTTAAATTGTTGCTTGTCCACAAGAAACTGAAAATCAAATAGGATAAAAAGAAGAGAATATACTATAAATTCAGAAATATCAATGAAACTTAGCTCCAATCAGATGAGCGGGACTTGTAGATTTTTGCCTCTTGAATAGTTTTGGCATCTCACTTTATCCATTGAAGTTCAGAATGATTGGCATCTATAGGAACTCAGAGTTCAGATAGTGTTATTGATTCTCCTAGTTCAGTATGTTGATTCTTGAACACAGCTATTTTATGAGTCTTGGTCGTGGCCCTAAGCACTTTGTTTTCCAGTATTACCACCGGATACATAAATGCCACAGACACATAACTGGGTGAACCTTTTCAGATTGTGACTCAGCTTTGCTAAAGTCCCCAATTAGAGGTGTCCAGGGTTCTTAAGTACACTCTTATTTTTGCTTTGGACCTTGACTTTAACCGCTCAGTCTCAAGTTTTCACTTGACACCTTCACGCCACAAGCACATGGTTAGGGACAGCTTGGTTTAGCCGCTTAGGCCAGGATTTTATTCCTTTAGGCCCTCCTATCCACTAATGCTCAAATCCTTGGATCCTTTTTATTACCCTTACCTTTTGGTTTTAAGGGCTACTGGCTTTTTGCTCTTGCCTTTTGGTTTTAAGAGCTTTTGGCTTTTTCTGCTTGCTTTTTCTTTTTTTTTCTTTCTATTTTTTTTTGCCATTTTTTTCTTTTCTCTTTCTCTCTTTTTTTTTTGCAAGCTTTTGTATTCACTGCTTTTTCTTGCTTCAAGAATCATTTTTATGTTTTTTCAGATTATCAAATAACATTTCTCCTTTTTCCTTATTCTTCTAGAGCCAACATATTTAACATTCATAAACATCAAATTCAAAAGACATATGCACTGTTCAAGCATACATTCAGAAAACAAAAAGTATTGCCACCACATCAAAATAATTAAACTAGTTTCAAGGATGAATTCGAAACCATGTACTTCTTGTTCTTTTGTTTTTAAAATATTTTTCATTCAAGAGAGGTGATGGATTCATATTCATAACTTTAAGGCATAGACACTTAGACACTAATGATCATGTAGTAAAGACACAAACATAAATAAAACATAAAGCTCAAAAATAAAAAAAAAGGAAAATAAATAAACAAGGAGATTAAGGAATGAGTCCACCTTAGTGAGGGTGGCGTCTTCCGCTTCTTGAAGAACCAATGGTGCTCTTGAGCTCCTATATGTCTCTTCCTTGTCTTTGTTGTTCCTCCCTCATAGCTCTTTGATCTTCTCTAATTTCATGGAGGATGATGGAGTGCTCTTGGTGCTCCACCCTTAGTTGTCCCATGTTTGAACTTAATTCACCTAGGGAAGTGTTGATTTGTTCCCAGTAGTTTTGTGGAGGGAAGTGCATCCCTTGAGGCATCTCAGGGATTTCATGATGAAGAATTTCCTCATGCTCATGTTGAGGTCCATGCTCTCTTGTTTGCTCCATCCTTTTCTTAGTGATGGGCTTATCCTCTTCAATGAGGATGTCTCCCTCTATGTGCCATAAATGGTTATGGAAAAACAAAAAGCAATGCTTTTACCACACCAAACTTAGAAGGTTTGCTCGTCCCCGAGCAAAAGAAGAAAGAAGTGAGTAGAAGAAGAAGAAAATGGAGGAGATGGAGGTGTGTGAATGGTTCGGTCAAGGGGGTTTAGGTGGTTATGATGTGTAAAAAGGAAGGAGCGATGGTTTGAATTTAAGTGGGTGGGTGTAGGTGGGTTACATATGATGGTTTTGGAGGAGTAATGAAGGTGATTGGTGGAGGTTAATTGAGGAAGAATGTTAAGAAATGGTGTGAAGATGAGAGACGAAGTGGTAGGGATCTTGTGGGGTCCACAGATCCAGTGGGACCAAGGACTTAACATCCCTGCTCCAATTAAGCGTGTAAAATGCCCTTGCTGTGCAATCCTGGCATTTAACGCCAGACTACTGCCTGTTTCTGGCGTTAAACGCCACTTCCATGCTCTATTCTGGCGTTTAACTCCAGGTAGATGCTTGTTTCTGGCGTTAAACGCCAGCTTGATGCTTGTTTCTGGCGTTGAACGCCAGTTTGATGCTTGTTTCTGGCGTTTAACACCAGCTTTCCTCTGGGTGCAATCCTGGCGTTTAAACGCCAGACTGCTACTTGTTTTTGGCGTTTAACGCCAGTTTCATGCTCTGTTCTGGCGTTAAACGCCAGCCAGATGCTCCTTACTGGCGTTTAAACGCCAGTAAGCCCTTCCTCCAGGGTGTGCTGTTTTCAATGCTATTTTTCATTCTGTTTTCAATTTTTCAGTAGTTTTTGTGACTTCACATGATCATCAACCTAAAGAAAATATAAAATAACAATGGAAAATAAATAAATATAATTAGATAACATTGGGTTGCCTCCCAACAAGCGCTTCTTTAATGTCAATAGCTTGACAATGAGCTATCATGGAGCCTCACAGATAATCAGAGCAAGGTTGGGACCTCCCAACACCAAACTTAGAGTTTGGTTGTGGGGGTTCAACACCAAACTTAGAGTTTGGTTGTAGCCTCCCAACACCAAACTTAGAGTTTGACTGTGGGGGCTTTGGTTGACTCTGCAGTGAGAGAAGCTTTTCATGCTTCCTCTCCATGGTTACAGAAGGAGATCCTTGAGTTTTAAACACAAAGTTGTCCTCATCCAGTTGAAGGACTAACTCTCCTCTGTCCACATCAATCACAGCTCTTGCTGTGGCTAGGAAGGGTCTTCCAAGGATGATGGATTCATCCTCATCCTTCCCAGTGTCCAGGATTATGAAATCAGTAGGGATGTAAAGGCCTTCAACCTTTACTAGCACTTCCTCTACTTGTCCATAAGCCTGTTTTCTGGAATTGTCTGCCATCTCTAATGAGATTCTGGCAGCTTGCACCTCAAAGATTTCCAGTTTCACCATTACAGAGAGGGGCACGAAGTTTATCCCTGACCCAAGGTCACATAGAGCTTTCTCAAAGGTCATGGTACCTATGGTACAAGGTATTAAGAACTTTCCAGGATCCTGTTTCTTCTGAGGCAATCTCAGTTGATTCAGATCACTCAGTTCATTGGTGAGCAAGGGAGGTTCATCTTCCCAAGTCTCATTACCAAATAATTTGGCATTCAGCTTCATGATTGCACCAAGGTACTTGGCAACTTGCTCTTCAGTAACATCTTCATTCTCTTCAGAAGAAGAATATTCATCAGAGCTCATGAATGGCATAAGGAGGTTTAATGGAATCTCTATGGTCTCCAGATGAGCCTCTGATTCCTTTGGTTCCTCAGAGGGAAACTCCTTATTGATCACTGGACCTCCCAGGAGGTCTTCCTCACTAGGATTCACGTCCTCCTCCTCCCTTGTAGTTTCGGCCATGATGATTAAATCAATGGCTTTGCACTCTCTCTTTGGATTTTTTTCTGTATTGCTTGGGAGAGTACTAGGAGGAGTTTCAGTGACTCTTTTACTCAGCTGGTCCACTTGTGCCTCCAAATTTCTAATGGAGGACCTTGTTTCATTCATGAAACTTAAAGTGGCCTTAGATAGATCAAAGACTATATTTGCTAAGCTAGATGGATTCTGCTCAGAATTCTCTGTCTGTTGTTGAGTGGATGATGGAAAAGACTTGCTATTGCTAAACCTGTTTCTTCCACCATTATTAAAGCCTTGTTGAGGCTTTTGTTGATCCTTCCATGAGAAATTTGGATGATTTCTCCATAAGGGATTATAGGTGTTTCCATAGGGTTCACCCATGTAATTTACCTCTGCTATTGCAGGGTTCTCAGGATCATAAGCTTCTTCTTCAGAAGAGGCCTCTTTAGTACTGTTGGATGATTCCTTCAATCCATTCAGACTCTGAGAAATTATATTGATTTGCTGAGTCAATATTTTATTCTGAGCTAATATGGCATTCAGAGCATCAATTTCAAGAACTCCCTTCTTCTGAGGCGTCCCATTACTCACAGGATTCCTCTCAGAAGTGTACATGAACTGGTTATTTACAACCATGTCAATGAGTTCTTGAGCTTCTGCAGGCATTTTCTTTAGGTGAATGGATCCACCTGCAGAATGGTCTAGTGACATTTTTGATAGCTCAGACAGACCATCATAGAATATATCCAGGGTGGTCCATTCTGAAAGCATGTCAGAAGGACACCTTTTAGTCAGTTCCTTGTATCTCTCCCAAGCTTCATAGAGGGATTCACCTTCCTTTTGCCTGAAGGTTTGAACATCCACTCTAAGCTAAGCTTTTGAGGAGGAAATAACTTGGCTAAGAAAGCCGTGACCAGCTTATCCCAAGAGTTCAGGCTATCTTTAGGTTGAGAGTCCAACCATACTCTAGCTCTATCTCTTATAGAAAATGGGAAAAGCATAAGCCTGTAGACCTCGGGGTCAACCCTATTGGTCTTAACAGTATCACAGATCTGCAAGAATTCAGTTAAGAACTGAAAAGGATCTTCGGATGGAAGTCCATGAAACTTGCAGTTCTGTTACATCAGAGAAACTAATTGAGGTTTAAGCTCAAAGTTGTTTGCTCCAATGGCAGGAATTGAGATGCTTCTTCCATGTAAATTGGAATTTGGTGCAGTAAAGTCACCAAGCATCTTCCTTGCATTGTTATTGTTTTCAGCCATGTTGTCTTCTTTTTCGAAAATTTCTGTCAGATTTTCTCCAGAGAGTTGTGTTTTAGTTTCCCTTAGCTTCCTCTTCAGAGTCCTTTCAGGTTCAGGATCAGCTTCAACAAGAATGCTCTTATCCTTGTTCCTGGTCATATGAAAAAGAAGAGAACACAAAAGAAAATATGGAATCCTCTATGTCACAGTATAGAGATTCCTTTATCTGAGTAGAAGAGGAAAAGAATAGAAGAAGAGAAATTCGAACACCAAGGGGAAGAGAGGGTTCGAATTTTGAGATGAAGAGAAGTGTTAGTAAATAAATAAAATAATTAGAAAGAGATGAGGGGGAGAGAATTTCGAAAATTAGAAAAGAAATAAAATTAAAATTAAAATTAAAAATTAAAATAATTAGTTAATTAAAAAGGAATTTTGAAAAAGATGAAGGTGATTTTCGAAAATTAGAGAGAAAATTAGTTAGGTAGTTTTGAAAAAGATATGATTGAAACAAAAAGATAAGATTGATTGAAAAAGATTTGAAAATTGTTTTTGAAAAAGATAAGAAGTTAGAAAAGATTTTGAAATTGATTTTGAAAAAGATATGATTGAGAGATATGATTGAAAATCATTTTGAAAAGGAAACTAAAAAGATTTGATTTTGAAAATTAAAGTTGATTACTTGACTAACAAGAAACTAAAAGATATGATTTTAAAATTTAAAGATTGAACCTTTCTTACTAGGCAAGTAACAAACTTAATATTTTTTTTTGAATCAATCACCTTAATTGTTAGTAAAGAATTGAAATTATGAAACAAAATAAGAAGAAGATTTTTGAAAATAATTTTGGAATTTTCGAAAATTATGAAAGAAAAAATGAAAAAAGATTTGATTTTTGAAAAAGATTTGAAAAAGATAAGATTTTTAAATTGAAAATTTGATTTGACTCATAAGAAATAACTAAATTTTAAAAATTTTTGACTAAATCAAATCAAATTTTCAAAAATTATGAGTGAAATAAGATAAAGATATTTTTTTTATTTTTGAATTTTCAATAAAGAAAGAGAAAAACAACCCAAAGACTCAATGCATGAAAATTTTGGATCAAAATATGTGATGCATGCAAGAACACTTTGAATGTCAAGATGAACACCAAGAACCTATTTTTTGAAAAATTTTCAAGAAAAGAAAACATGCAAGACACCAAACTTAAAAATTTTTATTGTTTAGACATTAACAAATTGAAAATGCATATAAAAAACAAGAAGAGACACAAAACAAAAAAATATGAAGATCAAACAAGAAGACTGGCCAAGAACAACTTGAAGATCATGAAGAATGCAATGCATGAAATTTTCGAAAATAATTTTTAGAAAATTAAAAAGATGCAATTGACACCAAACTTAAAACTTGACTCTAGACTCAAGCAAGAAACACAAAAAATATTTTTTGATTTTATGATTTTGTAAAATTTTTTTGTATTTTTTGAAAATTAATTGGGATAAACGAAAACAAAAGAAATTTTTTTGTATTTTTCGAAAATAAGAAATAAAAAGCTTAAAATTAAAATAAAATCACCTAATCTGAGCAACAAGATGAACCGTCAGTTGTCCAAACTCGAACAATCCCCGGCAACGGCGCCAAAAACTTGGCGCGCAGAAATCATGACGGTTCCATTCCTTGGTAATGGCGCTGAAAACTTTATACGCACGTTCATAATCTTAATTCTTTGTCACAACTTCGCACAACTAACCAACAAGTGCATTGGGTCGTCCAAGTAATAAACCTTACGTGAGTAAGGGTCGATCCCACGGAGATTGTCGGCTTGAAGCAAGCTATGGTCACCTTGCAAATCTCAGTCAGGCGGATTCAAATGTATTAAGAGATTATAGTATACTAAAAGATAATTAAAATAGGATAGAGATACTTATGTAATTCATTGGTGAGAGTTTCAGATAAGCGTATAGAGATGCTTTTCGTTCCTCCTGAACCTCTGCTTTCCTGCTGTCTTCATCCAACCATTCCTACTCCTTTCCATGGCAAGCTTTATGTAGGGCATCACCGTTGTCAATGGCTACATCCCATCCTCTCTGTGAAAATGGTCCAATGCGCTGTCACTGCATCGCTAATCATCTATCGGTTCTCGATCATACTGGAATAGGATTTACTATCCTTTTGCGTCTGTCACTACGCCCAGCACTCACGAGTTTGAAGCTCGTCACAGCCATCCCTTCCCAGATCCTACTCGGAATACCACACACAAGGTTTAGACTTTCCGGATCTCAAGGATGGCCATCCATGGGTTCTAACTTATACCACGAAGATTCTAATATCTTGAACTCGGTCCTCTGTATTAGATATCTAAGAGATACTCATTCTAGCTTGTTTGCATGTAGAACGGAAGTGTTTGTCAGGCACGCGTTCATAAGTGAGAATGATGATGAGCGTCACATAATCATCACATTCATCATGTTCTTGGGTGCGAATGGATATCTTAGAATAGGAATAAGCTTGAATTGAATAGAAAAACAGTAGTACTTTGTATTAATTCATGAGGAACAGCAGAGCTCCACACCTTAATCTATGGAGTGTAGAAACTCTACCGTTGAAAATACATAAGTGATAAGGTCTAGGCATGGCCGAATGGCCAGCCCCCCAAAATGTGATCAAAGGATCTCAAACTAATCAAAGATCTGATCCGAAGATGTAAATACAATAGTAAAAAGTCCTATTTATACTAAACTAGTTACTAGGGTTTACAGAAATGAGTAAATGATGCAGAAATCCATTTCCGAGGCCCACTTGGTGTGTGCTTGGACTGAGCATTGAGCTTTACACGTGTAGAGGCTTCTCTTGGAGTTGAACACCAGTTTGTAACCTGTTTCTGGCGTTTAACTCCACTTTGCAACCTGTTTCTGGCGTTTATCTCTAGAATGCAGCATGGAACTGGCATGCAACGCAGTTTACGTCATCTATCCTTAATCAAAGTATGAACTATTATATATTGCTGGAAAGCCCTGGATGTGTACTTTCCAACGCAATTGAGAGCGCGCCATTTGGAGTTCTGTAGCTCCAGAAAATCCACTTTGAGTGCAGGGAGGTCAGAATCCAACAGCATCTGCAGTCCTTCTTCAACCTCTGAATCTAATTTTTGCTCAAGTCCCTCAATTTCAGCCAGAAATTACCTAAAATCATAGAAAAACACACAAACTCATAGTAAAGTCTAGAAATGTGAATTTTAATTAAAAACTAATAAAAATATACTAAAAACTAACTAAATTATACTGAAAACTATGTAAAAACAATGCCAAAAAACATATAAATTATCCGCTCATCACCTCTCTTCCGCTCCTCCATCGCCAATGTTTAGTAAAGACAAACAAACAGACAAGTTCAAGCAAGAGAAGAAAGCAGGTAGTGCAAGTAACAAGTATACAATTAGCATAATATATATGTCCAGTTAAGTAGTCTCAATTAATGCATAGCAGACAAACAGAATGCACATGATGTATGCCTGTCCTATAGCTGATGAGTCTCATCTATCGGTTATTAAGCCAACCCGACAAGTCCGGTTTGCTAAACCTTTGGACCGTCCCCCGACGCGCATCCCCAAGAGTCTATGCATAGCTTTTTCTCATGTTAAAAATTACTCAACGGGGGTCAATCTTCCCGGGAATTTAGAGTGCCCAGACACATTTTACGTTGCAGGGTCAACAGAGTATCGAGTCTCTACCTAGAATGCGTGGTTGCAAGCCACGGAACTTTACCCAGAGAAACTCATATCTCAGATAAATTAAAGTTGTAAGGCTCATACATTTCATAATAATTGCAGTAATCCATCAATCAAGCCTTAGCATCATAACTCATTCAAGCAATACACCTCATTCTTATATGATTCCTCATTTTTAGCCTTTACTTCATCCCCAAGTTACCTTAATTTCCTAACTCCATCTCATCACTAAGCTTTCTAACCAAGTTTCACTACAAGAAAAAAGGCCTATGGCCACGCTTTTTTCTTGCCACGCTTTAAAAGCGTGGCCAAAAGTGGTCAATGGCCACGCTTTTGTGAGGGTGGCGATTGAATAGAGATTTGGCCACGTTTTTTCTTGCCATGCTTCAAAAACGTGGCGAAAAGGGTCAACGGCCACGCTTTTTGAAGGGTGGCAATTGATTAGAGAAACGGCCACGTTTTTTTTGCCACGCTTCAAAAGCGTGGCCATAGAGAGAAAGAGGGATGTTTTAAAAGCATGGCGACAGAGTTTCATTACGGCCACGCTTCAAAAGCGTGGCCATATCCTGGTACTCTTTTGGCACGCTTTAAAAGCGTGGCCAAAAGGTTTTTAAAAGAAAACCCTAATAACCCGGCCCCCAACCCAGTAACTCCCGAATCCTCCTAATCACCCTCAAACTTGGCCAAAAGCTTCGATCCGGACTCTCCCACTCTCAACTCTCACCGTCACTCTCATGAATGGCAACCCTGGAAGAGCTCAGATCTCCGCTGTCACCAGCACCGCCCTCGCTGCGCCGTTAGCCTCCCCTCCGCCTTGTCTCTTGTCGCCTCTGCCCTAGCATCCAACAGCGTCAGCGTCATTAGCCTCTCACTGTCTCCTCGTCGTCTCCTTGTCGTTTACGCGCCAGCGTCGTCGTTTCGCCGCTCTCCTGCCATCTTCCTGCTCTGGCCACCATTGCCTTCCTTGTCGTTCGTGTTTGGACAGAATGAAAACGGTAATGGAAGAAAACGAAGAGAAGGACGGTGCTTCAGTGTGTGTGTGGCGGTAGCTCCTCACTCTTCAACCTTGTTTCTCTTTTCAATTTCTCTCAGGTAACGCTTCTTCTTCCCCTTCGCCGCGTTTTCATGTGAATTCTCGTCTTTAATTGTAACTGTAATCCCTCACAGTCTCTCATATCATACTTGCAATAGCTTAGCTGGTTTCCGCATCTTTCTAGGGTTTTCAGAAACGATTCCCGATCTGAATGTTTTCCATTATTAATATTAAAAAAGGACGATTTTGTGTGCTCTCTCAGCAATGGTAGCTGCAAGTAAGTGTCTTTACTTATGAGCTTCGAGATTGAACCTATTATCTAAATTTATCGGTTGAAAAGTTCTTTAATGATTTATCTCAATTTTGCATTTCATAGTTGCAGTTGCTGTCACTTTCAATAATCTCATAATCAGAATTCCGATACCTTATATCAATTTACCATACTATTTTGATGGTTTCTTGTTCTAGTTTCCTTGGAGTAGGGGAATGCTTGACAATAGCCATAGTTGCTTCTTAAGCATGATTAGCTTATATTTCACTTTTACTTAACTGAGAAATCAAATATAAGTCAACGTATTTCTATGTGCTCATGCAGATTGTTTGAGCTATATGGTAATGAAACAAAAATGAAGTTGTTGGCCAAAGAACTGGCCCCTCTGCAGAATATCAGTTCTCAAAACTGCATTACTCTTAGTGTTGATGGATCTAAATTTGCCACCGGTGGTTCAGTAAGTATCGCTTTGAAATCCATTCGATTGAATTGTGTTTCTTTGTTGTGTGGCATTTCTAGCGTTCGTTTCTAGAGTTTGATCTTGTATGTTTGAATTCTGTCTGGAACAAGTACAGGACGGGCATATCAGAATTATGGAGTGGCCTAGCATGAACAATATTTTGGATGAACCAAGAGCACACAAATCTGTGCGGGATATGGATTTCAGGTAGATATACTCAACGAGTCAAATGGATGCATTAACCCTTGCAACCAGTAGAATAGCAATTAAAACTTAATTAGTAGCTAGTGAAATCTTATTTGGAGTTCATCCCGTGTGGTTCATTTTTTGTGCATGTTCATCCTTACCATTGATAATTTGATTATGTAGAGATATTTTTTTAACAAGTCTTATATAGTTTCATAATAAATATCTTATTCCCAATACTGATAGTAAAGCCAATTACTGACACTAATTACAAGATATATTTCCCAGTTTAATTTGCACTTTAATACATTACTTTCAGCATTGGAAAAATGTTTTGAGATTTACAAAACTATTATTCATTTGTGCGTGGAATATTCGTGGATGAGTCCAATATTTACGCTCTCATTTGAATGACTCTGCCATGTGGTTGAGAAAAATTCTGACCAATTATATATATAGCACACACAAAAAAAAGTACACTAGAATTACAATTTACAACTAAAAAGATTGGGTCGTGACAATACTCTGCAAAAGGTATTCAAGCTACTAAAAAAGGAAAATAAACTAACTTGACTTTGGTGAAAATGAAATGAATAATGCACATGATATACATCAGCCGCAGAAAATTGCTAACTTGACTTTTAGCATTTTCTTTGCATGGAACCTTGCAGGAAATAGTTGATCATGAAACCTCCAAGATGACAAGTTAGATATATTTTGCTAGTTGCTACACATTTTCAAGTTAGTTGCAAGTTGCACTAGATTATTAAATGATTAACTAAATGTCAATCTTCATAATGTATTTTAATGAATAGATTATGCTCATACAACACTATAAAAGATTCTGCAACCTACTTTATGTTTAATTGGCAGCATGCTTACAAAAACCACATCTTCAACCAAACCGAGAGATGTATCAAGTATCATGGCAAATGAGCAGAAAATAGTAGCATCTGATTTGTGGTCATTAATGGCTGCCCTTCAGTTCTCTTAAGTTGAAATTTGTAGACTGTAAATCCAGATATTCCCTTCTCTGCCCAATACTTGATCACCTGACACAACAGGGCAGAAATTTTAAATTTCACCTATAAAATAGAATGCTAATTGATCTCCATCTTTCATGTCTCACTAGTTAAAATAATCAATTAATAGGCATATGTAAATGCCATTTAATTTAATACAATCATAAAAGTAAAGCATACAAGACATAAATTAGAAACTTTGAAATATGGCAAATATCAGAAGGAATTTTAAAAAGGATGCACTCCTCTTGAAACTAAAGTTGCTTACAGATTAACTTAAAAATAAATTATGTAAAGAAAACAATTTTAAGAGATTTTCTTGGTAGGTGACTATTTAAATCTTATAGTATATAATTTATTTATCCAGTTGTTATATGGATCTTTCCTAAAGTATGGGCAATACAACAAATCATGTATATTATATGCACCTTATGATTTTACTCAATCTCAAATATAGTCTCTTTCCAACATGGCAAACCTGATTGGAACTAAAGTTTGTAGGTTCAAAGACCATATAAAGCTATCTCCCCTGATATGTATGTTAGGAGTGGGGCAAAATAAAAATCAAATCCAAATCAACTTACATTGTCATTTGTTTGTGTTTCTATTTAAAACCTCTTGTATATTTTGAAGAATGTTAGGCCTGTCCTACAACCATGGTTAACTTCATCCTCTTGACTAGGTGTGATTATTTTTTGAAGTAGGAATCAGGAAAATTCATTCTGGCACTATGCAACATACACTATTTGAACTATTTGGTTGATGCACATTGCACACACCTTCAATGGCAAATTTTCTAACAACCAAGTTTTATTGGATACGACTAGGCATCTAACATCTACTTTGGATAAAGCTCATGATCATTATAAAGGACTTGACCATTAAAATTTGTTAAGAAATTAGAAAGCTATGATTTATAAATTACTCTGTTAGTTGCCTTTTGCTCCCGTATAACAAAAACTCACCTCCTTCCTATACATTATTCTCTCCATCTTAACAAAATTCTTTGTTTATAAAAAATAAAGGAATTTTTTGTGGTAAGTGGTAAGATGTGAAATTTAACTGTTTTTCGAAATTTCATTGATGTGTGCGGACTTATAAAATATATGAAACTGGTGCCCCCTAGATGTCCAATTATAGTTAAGTATATGGTTTTAAAAAATCATTTAAAACAACTTGATTTTGGATAAACCAAATTGATTCTACCCTTATTAACACTTACAATTAGTAGTGGGGGGAAAAAGACATTCAAGAAGCTGCAATTTTAGATGTCTTAGCGCTGGGTTATGTGGTTGTTGGACACCTAAAAACTGTTGCTTCTCTGTTGAGTGTGGTATGTTTTCCTTTTTATCCAATTTTCCCATTTCTAAGTATTTGTTTTTACTTTCGATTTTGTCAAATTTATCATGGTTTTAGTCAATGAATCTTTCTCTAAGTGTTGTTTATGTATGTTCAACTTTAATTTGTGGGAATTGGGAATTGTTTCTTTCATTAACTGTTCTGTTTCTTTGTTTATCAGTGCCTTGTATTAACTCCATCTTGTGAAGGCAGAGAAAGCTAGAAGATACATTCCAAGAGAATTCAAATTGGCTGAAGCTTTTGGGTAGGTCAAATATTGTAATTTCTCTCTTTAGATTATAAATGCAGCAATTCTTTTATGGGTTTGAGTCTTTATACAATTTGTAAATATTGAATCCAAGAAATGTCGTCAGTTTAGAAGACTAACTGTTTCTGACGTGAACTCAGGGATATTTTTGTTTGGTTAATTTTCAAGATTGGTAAAATCATTCTAAAATCTTTTGAATTTTGATAGGACTTGTAAATTATGTTAAACTTTGAAATTAAACAGAGGCTGCATTAATTATTACTTGATACAGAAACATTTTGGTTGCTTCTTTCTAGCTAGCTATGAGGACAGTCCCGCCGGTGTCTTTGATGAGGTACGGTTCTGTTTTCATTCTTGCTCTTTTATCTTTTTATTTAAACAAAAATGTTAGAAAACTAATATTTTTAATAAAAAAAATTGAAAATTTGGTTTATAGTGACTCAAACTCGAGACAAATTTGCTAAGGTTTGGACTTAAATTCACATCTTCTGATATTGAAGTGGCTAAACCTTATAAAATTTTCAGGATTTTACATTATGATAGGTATACTTGAAGAAAATTCAAATTTGTTTATCATAGATTTAAGGTTTCCTAATGATTATTCTTTTTTAAAAGACCATGGAAGCTAGTTTGGAGGGCCAAAGCTATCTAGATGTTCCTGCAACACAAATGCCAAATCTTGCATGCAGCTTTTAAGTTTTTTTTTAATATATATATATATATATATATATATATATATATATATATATATATATATATATATATATCTTGCATTACAGGCTCAACCAGTGAATGTTCCAACTAGTTTTAAGCACAGGGCAATGCTGGTGGATGAGATTTGGCATGCTGCAGGTGACAATGCTTCTGATATTGATTGGTATGCCAAGCGCACTGTCCTGCAGGTGACAATGCTTCTGATATTGATTGGTTAGATTCCTTTCTCCCTTTTGCATGGTAATTCAATGGTTCCTTTTGCCTTTTTTTTTGTTTCTTCTTTGCAAAAGAAAAAAAAGTACTGAGCTTGCTTGCCAATGGGATTATTCCTTGTTTCTTCATTGTTATGTCTTTGGTCGGTGATTGTCAGCATTTTCATTATTATGTTCTGTGAAAAGGAAATAAAATCATTTTGCTGATGTTGGTGTTATTTTTTTCAGCTCCACCAAACATTGCTGGGAATCATTCTAATAGGGGGATATTGAGCTCGGTTATGTACTTGTTGGGCACAAGGTTGTAAGAAAAATATAAAATACAGAAAATGAGGGACCCTGACGTGATCTTGAGACCCCAGACCTGCTATTAATTTTCCATTACTTTTGTAATTATACATGCGTTTTGCTTAGTTAGTGAATTTCGGCTGGATAGGAGGTTGAAGGGTTTTTTGTTACTGAAAAAACCTGGAAAGTTTTGTATAAGGATTAATCTATAAAATAATTATACCAAAAATTGTCACTAATTACTGTTTAATTTATCTTGTAATAAAAATTGCATACTATATTTATAGGTTTGGTAATACAAAAGGATTGAAAATAAAAAAAAAAAAGATTTTTTTTTTAAAATTTGACAAGGCTATCGCCACGCTTTTAAAGCGTTGCTGTATCTCTCTATCGCCACGCCTTAAAAGCGTGGCCGTATCTCTCGCTATCGCCAGGCTTTAAAAGCGTGGCCATATCTCCTGCTATCGCCACGCTTTAAAAGCGTGGCCGTATCTCCTGCTATCGTCACGCTTTAAAAGTGTGGCTGTATCTCTCTATGGCCACGCTTTAAAAGCGTGGCCGTATCTCTCGCATATGGCCACGCTTTTTAAGCGGGGCAATCTGCAAAAGCGTGGCAAAAAATAAAGCGTGGCGATAGGTCACCAAAAGCGTGGCGATAGAGCAACCGCCACCCTTTGATAGGCCACCCTTTCAAAAGCGTGGTAGTAGCTCAAAAAGCGTGGCGAAAAGCTATCGCCACGTTTTTTTCAGCTTTTCGCCACGCTTTAAAAGCGTGGCAATAGAGCTGTTTTCTTGTAGTGTTTAGAACTAACAATATGAAAATAGAGGTTTAGAAGGTCAAATTGGCTTTGAAAATACAAAATAATGGTTTGTTAAAAACAGGGTGATAAGAAAAGAATCGTGACGGTTCGGAAATTTTAGCAAAACAAGAATCACTTCATCGGTAGCATAGTCCAAACCGGCAACGAATCCTCCCAATCAAAGTTTAATATTTCTAATTTAAATCAACCAAGAGTAATGAAACCTCGGGTCGTCTTCCCTAGGAACTAATGCCAATGAGTGCTTAAGATTGGTTGTGAGAAGCAAAGGGTTTTTCAATAATGAAAGCAAACAATAAAGAGATAAAAGAACAAGACAAAATTGTAATTAATAAACTAATAAAGGAATAAAAGAACTATGTATGTAATATGGACAAGTAATGCTATAAAGTGATGGAAAAGTTGGTCAAAACATAAATGGAACCTTGACTTGGGATGAGTTATGGAATCCCTTCCTTGCCATAACCACAACTATGATAATTATGATGGATTAATCTCACTAAGTCAACCCTTAACATCGAAGGATAGGTCAAGTGAGCATAATTGTTATTAATCCACAAATCCTAACTAACTTACTAATTACCTTAGTAAGAAGCTAGCGTTAGTGGAAACAATAACAACTAACAACCCAAGAATTATCACTAAATGTTGGAAACAATAACCTCTAGTAATCCATACACTCATTTCTCCAAGACAAAGGGTGGAATTTTACCCCATAATTAAAATTGGCATTTCATCAAACACATAGAGGGCATAATCATAAAACATGACAAATTTGGGAAAATGATAAAAACTATGAACAACCAAATGATCAAAATCAACAAACGCAACTCAATAAACATATAAAGATCATCAAGCATCAAATTCATGAACTAGAAATCAAAATTGCAAAACTATGTATATATTGACAAAGGAAGTGAAATGTAAGAAAGTGTAGAATAAGTAGTGCAAATAAAAGAGAAATTAAAGAAATACTTACAATGAAATTGCTATAATCCCAAACCAAAACTTGAAGTATAAAATGCTACAAACCCTAACTAAGAACCCTAAGAGAGAATTTCCTAATCTACACTACTCCTACTCCTACTATGTGTTTTTCCTAATCTAAATTGTGCTCCCTAAGCTAATCTACTTAATGCCTTTGTATGAGATGTTGCCCCCGTCATATAGCCTTTGATTTCAGACTCCAGGCCATCAGAATTGGGCCAAAAGAGCCCCAAAAATTGCGAGCCACGTGAGTTTTAAATGAAGTCACGCACTGGTACCTGTGCGTATGCACAGATGTGTGCGTACGCATACATGCTGAAATTTTCTCTTGTGCATACGCATAGGGAGTTTTGCGTATGCACACATGGCTGTGTGCTTCTCCTTTGTTTTCTTCATGTGTTCTCCCTTTGTACATGCTTGCTTCCACTTTTTGCCTTGCCAAATTCGCCTCTAGGACCTAAAATCACTTAACAAACATGTCATGGCATCGAATGGCATAAAAGTGGGATTAAAATCACTAATTTAAGCAGAAAAATGCATGTTTTCACATTTAGGCACAATCTAGAGAGAAAACACAAAAGTATGCTATTTGAATGAATAAATTTGGGTTTATATGATGAAATTCACTCAAATCAAACCAAAATATATTATCAAATATGGATTCATCAATTCTCCCACACTTAAACAATAGCATGTCGTCATGCTAATCACAATCAAAGGAGAAGGGTAAAAGGGTAAGCAACTTATTCAATGCAACTACATACATGCATGCAACTATGCTATATACTATCTATATCTATCTATCTATAATTTCTATTGATTTGGTGAAGATAAACAATCAAATCTCGAAGCAAGTAGATGAACATATTGGGCTTAAGCAAAGAAATAATCCAATGCAATCCAAATCTAAAGAATTGATTCAGCTCATCAAAATGAAACAACTTGCAAGAATACATGATAAAAGGTGTGGACACATAGAATTGAGTGATCGAACCCTCACTAGATGTGTATACACTCTCATCACTCGGTGTTTAGGGTCAATTCACTCAAATCTCCTCTAATCATGCTTTCAAGGAATTGCTTTTCATATAACAATCAACGAGTATTTGATGCACATATGCAAGTATCATGAGGTCTTTAGAAGGTTGTAACGGGGTTGGGGTAAGGGTAAGATGAATATATGCCTAAGTGGACTAAAAGATTGAATCTTTGATTAGCTTAAGTATCTAACTCAACCTATATCAATCAAATCACAAAAATGCATTCTAGCCACCCATTACTTCTTTTCACTCACACATTCATGCATTAGTTTCTATTCAAAACACATATGCATTCCTTATTCAAAAATTTTTTTCTTTGGGATAACTTTTGTCCCATCTTATTACTATATATTT
Source organism: Arachis hypogaea (assembly GCF_003086295.3). Classification (NCBI taxonomy): domain Eukaryota; kingdom Viridiplantae; phylum Streptophyta; class Magnoliopsida; order Fabales; family Fabaceae; genus Arachis; species Arachis hypogaea. Next base: position 46,575,519 of record NC_092051.1, read on the forward strand.
TTTTTTATTTCATATTTATTATTTTTTATTTCTTTTTCTTTTTCTATGACAAATACATATGGTTAAAGCAAATTGATACATGAATGTGCACCCATTTTTTCAAATTTTTTCAATAATTATCCAAAACAAAATTTTTCTCTACCAATGCTTCCCAAAATTTCCCCCACACTTAAATGACACACACTCCTCAACCTAAACTAATCAAATATGCAATTCAATGTAATTCATGGTTTTCTGCTTAGGGTTGTGATGTGCTGACAATTAGAACAAAGGGGATTAAAAAGCTCAAAAGGGGTTAACAAAGGTAGATGCAAGGGTAAGTCCATATGGGTGAGTGAGTCTAATTCAAAAATGGCCTCAATCATGCTCAATGCATTCAAGACATAAAATATCGGAAATAAAGAATCAAGCAAAACCAAGATCACAATCATAGAAGAGATATAGCACACAATGAACAAAATAGTGGTTAAAATATGCAACCACTCATTATAGGCTCAACAACTCACAAGGTATTTGTTCTTTCTCTCTTCTATGTTCCACAAAAATTATTCAAGCAAGTTTAAAAATAATTTTCCAAATCAATTCAGTAGAACGCCCTCAAAACAAAATTCTTGAAAATTTTTGTTGTTTTTCACCAAAATTATTTTCTATATGTATGTATGATGTGATGGATGCAATTTCAAAAGTTTTCTAGTTCTATTCCTAATTTTCAACAACCAAAACTAACATGAACAATTAGGACAAAATTGAACTAGGTATTATACTATTCACATCATCCAATCACGACTTCTATCTATCAAATATATACTAAGAAAAGGATGCAAAAATGCAACATGCAATAGCTAGCAATAAACTATGCATAAACTAAGATATATATACTAGAAGAAAATGGAATATAACAGTTAAAAATACTCCAAATATCTACAAGAACATAATAAAAAGAAACAAAAAAAAAATAAAGTGCGAAGTGTTCGGAAAAGAAAGTTTACGCCCCAAAAGTGGTGAATCCTCCCCCACACTTAAGCATTGCACGGTCCTCCATGCATGAACACAATCCGGGGAAAATGTAGCTTTACGTTCGTCCACCTTCAGCTGGTGGATGCGGGAGCTTAGGTTGTGTTGAAACCGCCAAGTCCCATGTATTCTCGGCATCTCCATCCTCGTTTTCCTCCTCCTCTCCTGGTTCCTCGCCTTTTTGTCTCATCCTAAAAAAGAATGAATAAAGTATAATTAGAAATCATAGGGCAAGTAGCACAAAAAGGTAAAGGAGAGAGCAAATACATTGTATGCTTGTAGCAAAAACCAACCAGCATTTAGTTGAGGAAGTTTGCATAGTGGTGTGGTATGATAAAAAGATGAGCCATGTGCGTAACGGCCGGTTAAAATGGCATCCACACAATCAAAAGTAATAATGAGTTCCTCAATTAAATGGCCTAAGATGCAACTAAGAGATGAGCATCAATTAAACACAAGCAAGCTTAGGCAATTGCGACAAGAGTGAATTGAATATAGGAATTATTGGGTATTGACATTGTGCAAGTAAAAGTGCAAGATTGATAAAAGTTAGCACAATACACAATAACCAATGCAATGATGAAAAAAATTACTTATTCATCCTTAGGAATAATCAAATAATCACATGGTTAAGGTGTTTGTTACAAAAAGTGACAAGTCTTGATAGAAATCAAGTTAAGTCAACTCAAACAAATGCAAAGCATTAACAAGAAACAAGGACCTTGTGATGTGATTATATTGACTTAAAAACCATGGTGACTAAGCAATTCAATTCAATTCATTAAATTCCATGTGCACTCATAAAAGTTTCACCTAATATGCAACAAAATATAAATGTGCAAATCCAATTGGGTGATAGTAATTTAAGGTAAGGTATAAGTGCATTGATGAAATTCAGTCAACAAGCAACCCAATCAAACAACAGGCAAACACTTGCAACTTATTTAATCTCAAACAATTAAACAAAAACTAATATAATTACTAAAACAAAAATGAGATGCAATGAAAAGTAACAAGAATAAGTAGAAAATAGGGCAAAAGAGAGGGAAGAGAGGGTTGGAAGGGGCGGAAGTGTGTAAAGGGTTAAGGAAAAGTGCAAACAAAATTTGCCCAAAATAGCACTTGTGCGAACGCACAAGGGCGTGTGCGTACGCACACAAGGTGGAACAGGGGGGTGTGCGCTCGCACAAGGTGTGTGAGTGGTCCGAACAGAATGGGGATATAGAAGTGTGCATACGCACAGAAGACTTCTTTTTTTTTTTGCAAATGGATCATGTGTGCATGCACACACAGGTCCGTGCACACGCACAAGAGCGAAAAGGAAAGGGGTTCAGGTGCACAGGCTATGCCAATGCTGCCAATAGAGGGAGTGTATGGACGTGTGCGCGTACACAGAACTGTAGGCTCGCACAAAGGGTGCGAATAAGGGGGTGTGTATGCATACGCACACGGTGGTGCGCATGCACAAGGTGCATGAAAACAGGGGAACGCCCACGCACACGCTGTGCTGGCGTTGCGAACAGGGGGCATAAAGACTTGTGTGCATACGCACAAGTGCATGCGTGCACACAGAAGGTGAAATTTTGTTGTGTGCGTGCGCACAGGCGTGTGCGCACGCACATGCCCTGTTTTCTCCAAAAAATTTTCTTCAAATTCTTGGGCACCAAGCCTTAGCTCAACCAAAATTCAACCCCAAAACATTCAAAACATCACAAAATCATGATCCATACTAAACTTGACCTACTAAACTCACAATTAAACTACTCCTAAGCTAACCAAAAGAAGCAAAATGCAATAAACTAGGACTATAAACAAAGAGAAAGGATAAGAAAGATGTTACCATGGTAGGGTGTTGATGAGCGGATAATTTATACGCTTTTTGGCATTATTTTTACATAGTTTTTAGTATGATTTAGTTAGTTTTTAGTATATTTTTATTAGCTTTTAAATAAAAATCACATTTTTGGACTTTACTATGAGTTTGTGTGTTTTTCTGTGATTTTAGGTATTTTCTGGCTGAAATTGAGGGACTTGAGCAAAAATCAGATTCAGAGGTTGAAGAAGGACTGCAGATGTTGTTGGATTCCGACCTCCCTGCACTCAAAGTGGATTTTCTGGAGCTACAGAACTCCAAATGGAGCGCTCTCAATTGCGTTGGAAAGTAGACATCCAGGGATTTCTAGAAATATATAATAGTCCATACTTTGCCCGAGTTTGGATGACGCAAACTGGCATTGAACGCCAGTTCCATGCTGCATTCTGGAGTCAAACGCCAGAAACAGGTTGCAAAGTGGAGTTAAACGCCAGAAACAGGTTACAAACTGGCGTTCAACTCCAAGAAAGACCTCTCCACGTGAAAGCTTCAATGCTCATCTCAAGCACACACCAAGTGGGCCCCAGAAGTGGATTTCTGCATCATTTACTTATTTCTGTAAACCCTAGTAACTAGTTTAGTATAAATAGAACTTTTTACTATTGTCTTTACATCTTTGGATATTTTTGGATTATCTTTTGATCCTTTGATCATGTTTAGGGGGCTGGCCATTCGGCCATGCCTAGACCTTATCACTTATGTATTTTCAACGGTAGAGTTTCTACACACCATAGATTAAGGTGTGGAGCTCTGCTGTTCCTCACAGATTAATGCAAAGTACTACTATTTTTCTATTCAATTCAAGCTTATTCCTATTCTAAGATATCCATTGGCACACAAGAACATGATGAATGTGATGATTATGTGACGCTCATCATCATTCTCACCTATGAACGCGTGCCTGACAAACACTTCCGTTCTACATGCAAACAAGCTAGAATGAGTATCTCTTAGATATCTAATACAGAGGACCGAGTCCGAGATATTAGAATCTTCGTGGTATAAGTTAGAACCCATGGACAGCCATTCTTGAGATCCGGAAAGTCTAAACCTTGTCTGTGGCATTCCGAGTAGGATCTGGGAAGGGATGGCTGTGACGAGCTTCAAACTTGCGAGTGCTGGGCGTAGCGACAGACGCAAAAGGATAGTAAATCCTATTCCAGTATGATCGAGAACCGACAGATGATTAGCCATGCAGTGACAGCGCATTGGACCATTTTCACAGAGAGGATGGGATGTAGCCATTGACAACGGTGATGCCCTACATACAGCTTGCCATGGAAGGGAGTAGGAATGATTGGATGAAGACAGCAGGAAAGCAGAGGTTCATCAGGAACGAAAGCATCTCTATACGCTTATCTGAAATTTTCACCAATGAATTACATAAGTATCTCTATCCTAGTTTATATTTTAATTATATTTTAATTATCAATTTACCATAACCAATTGAATCCGCCTGACTGAGATTTACAAGGTGACCATAGCTTGCTTCAGGCCGACAATCTCTGTGGGATTGACCCTTACTCACGTAAGGTTTATTACTTGGACGACCCAGTGCACTTGCTGGTTAGTTGTGCGAAGTTGTGCTAAAGAGTTGAGATTACAATTGTGCATACCAAGTTGTTGGCGCCATTGATGATCACAATTTCGTGCACCAAGTTTTTGGCGCCGTTGCCGGGGATTGTTCGAGTTTGGACAACTGACGGTTCATCTTGTTACTCAGATTAGGTAATTTTATTTTAATTTTAAGCTTTTATTTCTTATTTTCAAAAAATACAAAAAAAAAATTCTTCTTTTTTGTTCTTCCCAAAATAATTTTCGAAAAAAATCCAAGAAAAAAATTAATAAAATCATAAAATCAAAAATAATTTGATGTTTCTTGTTTGAGTCTTGAGTCAAATTTTAATTTTGGTGTCAATTGCATACATTTAATTTTCTTTTAATTTTCAAAGAACACATGCATTGAATTTCTTTCTTGTTCTTCATGATCTTCAAGTTGTTCTTGACAAGTCTTCTTGTTTGATCTTTAAAATTTCTTGTTTTGTGTCTTTTTTAGTTTTTCATATGCATTTTCAATTTCTTAGTGTCTAAATATTAAAAATTTCTAAGTTTGGTGTCTTGCATGTTTTCTTTTATTGAAAAATTTTCAAAAATACATACTTGATGTTCATCATGATCTTCAAAGTGTTCTTAGTGTTCATCTTGACATTCAAAGTGTTCTTGCATGCATTAGTTATTTTGATTCATAATTTCTATGTTTTGTGTCAATTTTGTGTTTTTCTCTTTCATCATTAAAAATTCAAAAATCAAAAAAATATCTTTCCCTTTTTCTTCTCATCAAATTCGAAAATTTGAGTTGACTTTTTCAAAAATTTTTAAAATCTAGTTGTTTCTTATGAGTCAAATCAAATCTTTTTCAAAAATCAAATCTTTCTCATTTTTCTTTCATAATTTTCGAAGATCTTATTAGCATTTAATGTGATTGATTCTAAAATTTTAAGTTTGTTATTTGCCTAGTAAGAAAGGTTCAATCTTTAAAATTTTAAATCATATCTTTTAGTTTCTTGTTAGTCAAGTAATCAACTTTGATTTCAAAATCAAATCTTTTTAAATTTTATTTTCAAATCTTTTTTAAAATAAGTTTCAGTCACATCTTTTCAAAATCAATTTCAAAATCTTTTCTAACTTCTTTTCTAACCTCTTATCTTTTCAAAAATTGATTTTCAAATCTTTTTCAAACTAATCCTATCTTTTTGTTTGATTCTTATCTTTTTCAAAACTACCTAACTAACTCTCCATCTCTAATTTTCGAAAATCCCTTCCCTCTTTTTCAAATTTTCTTTTTAATTAACTAATTATTTTAATTTCAATTTAATTTGATTTCAATTTTAATTTTCGAATTTTAAATTTAATTTTAAAATATTTTTATTTTATTTTTTCGAATTTTTTCTCTTCTCCTTCTTGCATTCTTCTCTTCTTATACTTGCATAAGGAATCTCTATACTGTGACATAGAGGATTCCATATTTTCTTTTGTGTTTTCTTCTTTTTCATATGAGCAGGAACAAGGATAAGAATATTCTTGTTGAAGCTGATTCTGAACCTGAAAGAACTCTGAAGAGGAAGCTAAGGGAAGCTAAAGCACAACTCTCTGGAGAAAATCTGACTAAAAATTTTGAAAAAGAAGGAGACATGGCCGAAAATAATAACAATGCAAGGAAGATGCTTGGTGACTTTACTGCACCTAATTCCAATTTACATGGAAGAAGCATCTCAATCCCTGCCATTGGAGCAAACAATTTTGAGCTGAAACCTCAATTAGTTTTTCTGATGCAACAGAACTGCAAGTTTTATGCACTTCTATCAGAAGATCCTTTTCAGTTCTTAACTGAATTCTTGCAGATCTGTGATACTATTAAGACCAATGGGGTTGATGACGTTAGGATTTTTACCAGTAAAGAATTTTATAAGAACACTCGCGTTGTAGATATAGTCTCTAAACCAACAGAAATCCCTTCGTACAAACGTTTTGGTTGTCACAAGTAACAAACCCTTAAATAAATTGATAACCGAAGTATTCAAATCTCGGGTCGTCTTCTCAAGGAACTGCAGGGAAGTATGTTCTTATTATTAGTTATGGAGATTGTAAATTGGGGTTTTGAGAATGAGGAGGGAATGATTTAATCAGCAATTAAAGTAAATGAAGAACAAGTAATTTAAATGGCAAGTAAAATAAATAAATGACTGTAAATAAACTTTTGGCAAGGTATGAGAAATTAGAGGTCCTATCCTAGTTATCCTTATCAATGATGATGAGAATTGAATCTTAATTCCACTTTGGTAACCTTTACTAAGATAAAGGAAGGTCAAGGGATTAATTGGTTTGATCCTCGAATCCTAATTATTTCCTAAGAAAAGATTGGGATTATTGAAGTTCAATTTAATTAACAAGATAACAATTATCAATCATGTTTGAGTTTGATAACTCCTGAGTTACTGATTTCTTAACCAAGACCAAAAGAAGAAAAATAAATCTACTGGAATAAAAATGTCTTCATATGGGAATAACAATAATGTAAATAAGAGAAAGCAATATTAAACTGAAATACCTCAAATAACATTAATTCAAAAGAGTAATCTGTAACATGAATGTAGCATAAGCCAAATAGGCAACATAACTAATATAAGCATTAAAGTATCTGAAAGTAAGAGATAAATATAAAGTAAAAGAACATTGAACATGGGATCGAGAGTTACTCCTAAAACTAAGAGAAATCCTAAATCCTAATCCTAAGAGAGAGGAGAGAATCTCCCTCTGAAAACTAAATATAGATCATGAAAACTAAACTAAAGTGGTGACTCTCTGAATGGATGCATTCTCCCACTTCATAACCTCTGGTTTATGCCTTCTGGACTTGGATTTGGGCCAAAAAGGGCTTCAGAATTCGCTGGGAGTATTTTCTACAATTTCTGGTGCGTGGCCTCTGTCACTCGTCCGCGTGGGTCACGCGGTTGCGTCATTCGGAGTTTTTCTTGTCACGCGGTCACGTCAGTCATACGGCCGTGTCATATGTGTTCTGCTCAAGACGCGCGGTCGCGTCAGTCATGCGGCCGCGTCGCTGCTTCTTCGTGCTCGGCATGCGTCCGCGTCGCCCATGCGATCGCGTGGATGCCAGTTTCTTCACAAACTCTGTTTTATGCCTTCCTTCTATTTTTGTATGTTTCCTTTCCATCCTTTAAGTCATTCCTGCCTTAGAAGATCTAAAACTACTCAACACACTAATCACAGCATCGAATGGAAATAAAGGTAATTAAAATAATTAATTTTAAAGTATAGGAAACATATTTTTCACATACATCACATAATGAGAAAGGGAAAGTAAAACCATGCAATTAAGATGAATAAGTGGGTGAAGGATTGAATAAATCACTCAGATTAAGCACAAAATATATCATAAAATATGGGTTTATCAACCTCCCCACACTTAAACAATAGCATGTCCTCATGCTAAGTCCAAGAGTAATGTTAGGTTGAAGTGGTGGAATGCCATGCAATGCAATCTAATCTAAATGCAACTACCTAGATGCACCATGCAATTCTAATTTTTATTCACTTATATATATATATATATATATATATATATATATATATATATATATATAGCCAAACCTTAGATAATGATAAAGCACTTTTACAGTTGAGATGGGAGAGAAAAACACGTTATAAACTTGCAAGACAATTAATAATTCAAGCAGAGATATATGTTAATGAGCTATTGAACCCTTACTGGATTTTGTGTTTACTCTCTAGTCACTCAGTGTTTATTGGGTTAATCACTCTATTCTTCTTTTTATCCTTACTTTCTATAACTTTGTTCTTCATCAAACCAATCAACAATTATAGAATATAGACATACCAAAAATCATGAGGTCTTTAGTTAAGGTTGTAATGGGGCCAAGGTAAAGGTAAGGGTATATGTATAAGGCTAAGTGAGCTAATAAGTGAATCCTTAATTAGTCTAAGATCTCACCTAACATACATACTTTGTAAAGCAAGGCTTCTTTTACCTATTTTCCCACATTTTCCCACTTTTGATGTTACATGCTCATGTTTCAATGTTTATTATTTTTATCCCATGTGCATTGCTTTATTTCACATTTGGGGAATTCTTTTGTGTCCCCTTTATTTAAATACTGGAAATAAAAAAATTCTCTTTTTTTTAATGCACATGGTAATTCAATTATTTTGATTTCACATGAGCATGCTTCCCAAGACTTTTATTTTGAATTATTTTATTCTTTTCAATATTTTCTACCTTTTGTTTTTATCATCCATATTCCCAATAGGTTCCCACATGTAAACCATACACAATTTCTATCTTAAGCTAACCAAGGATTCAACTTGGGATTTTTATTTTGTTTTTCTGCTTAAGGCTAGTAATGTGGTTTATAAAATAAAAGGGGATTTAAAGGCTCAAGGGGGCTAACAAGGGTGATGTAAAAGGGTAAGCTATTTTGGGATAAGTGAGCTAAAATCAAATAATGGCCTCAATCACTCTCTTGGTATGTATTTCTATTCTATAATTGGACATATAGATTAAAACAAAGTAAAGAACACCAGAATAAACAAGAAGGGCGGAACACACTGGAATAAAATATTATGGTTTGAATGTAACCATACAATTAAGCTCAAAACTCACAGGCTGTGTGTTCTCTAGCTCAAAAATCATTTATCACTTATGTATGTCATGCAGGTTTAGTTAAAAATTCCCATTATTCTCAATGTAAAACTTCTATTGAATGGCTTTAAAGTTCTAGTGTTTCTCCTTGATGAAATGTTGTTAACTAACTAACATGTAATGCTATATATACAAGTTGTGTGGATTGTTTCTATTGTGTTCAAGTTCCTAGTTTACTTCCTTTTTGTATTTTTCAATTTAAACTAAGCTATCTTATGCTAAAAAGGGTAAACTATACTAGTTAATCCACAATTTCTATAACTAATAAGTTAGAATTGTAACTAAACTAAATGGCTAAAATATGAACTAGAGTGCAACATAGAATAAATACATAAAAATAGTAATATATATAAGTACTGAGAAAATAAAAATAAAAATAAAAATAAAGAAAAAAATACAGAAAAGTAGCAAAATAAATAAAAAGAGTATGTAGTGGTTCACCAAAAAAAAAGAACGCCAGAGATGGCGACCTCAGCACACTTAAAATGTAGCATCGTCCCCGATGCTCACTCAAGCAGGGTGTAAAGGGGTGTCATCATTGGAAGGGTGGGTAGCTGGAGTCTCTGTGGTGGTGGTCTGAGGAACTGGCTGCTGCAGAGGAGGTGCTGACTGGATAGGGATCTCGGGGTCTACAGCCTGAATCTGAGGCGGAGCCTCCTGATGTGATGCTGCCTACTGGGTGCCTGCCTGCTCTACCTCGCTCTGGGGATGGGTCTCTGCCTCGTGAGCATCCGCCTCCTCCTCAGATGCCTCGGATGGTGTGTCAGGCTCGGAGGGGATGTCGCCAGAGCGTATCATCAGCTTCAGGTGCTCATAGCGTCGCTTGTTGCGACGCTCCATCTGGTCAAACCGTCGAAATAGGTAGTGTACTAGATGATAGATGAGCTCTAGGGCAGGTGGAGGTGTAGTGGTGGTGGCAGGGGTAGCTGTGGAAAAAGAGGGGCCGGCAGATGGTGTGTCTGTGTCAGCAGTAACAGTGAAGAAAGGAGGTCTGTAGCCCAAAGCCAAAAAGTTCCTACTGTGCGGGATAATCTTCTTGCATTCTGTAGCAGGTGGCTTTTCATCAGCATCCTCCCAAGGCACGTCAGCTCGACGTCCTAGCTGCGTAATCAGATAAGGAAAGGGAAGAGTGCCTCGGACGTGGACCCTGGCCATATAGTACCGGATAAAGCGTGGTAGGTACAGGTCCTTACCCTCCATCACACACCAAAGGAGGGTGATCATAGCGGCTGGTATCTCAGTCTCGTGAGTACTCGGCATAATGAAGTTACTAAGTATCTGATGCCATAGCCGAGCCTTATCATTCTGGTAAATCTGCTTGATTTCCTTTGGCATGGTGGTGTTCTGACCCACAATCCAAGGAACGGTCAGGTCAAGGGCTATCCTGGCCTTTACTGCATCCCAATCAAATCGCATGAAGCGCATATCCTCTTCAGCTTTCTGATAACCATCCAGCTGATCAGTTTTAGGCAGAAGCTTTAGAACATCTTCAATGGTCTCTTCAGTGGCCAGAATCTGCTTTCCTCTAAGGTTCACTGCATCTAGGGAGGTTTTGAAGTAATTGCAGTAGAATTCCCTAACCCAAGATTCATTGACCTCAGTCAGGGGTCTTTCCAGGAAGAACCAGCCTCTTTGTTTGATTTGCTCAGAGGTGTATTGCTGGAGTTCTTCTGGGATCTTCAAAGTTCTCTCCAGGTATAGGTTCCTGGAGGCTGCAAACACCGGATACCTCAGCTCACAGTATCGGTTTGTAAACTTAACTGGATCAGTGGCAGGGATAAGCTGGTCGGCCTTCTCCTGCGGGGTAAAGTTTTTCTCCCGCAAGGAGGCATCATGCATGAGATCTATGATAGACATAGAGGCTTCTCCTCTTTTCCGTTTGCTAGTTGTTGCCTTTCCTTTCCCTTTTCTGTGGGAGTCCGACATCCTGAAAAACAGTATTCAAGGATATAATAAAAACAGGAAAAGAAGGAGGCAATTAACAAAAGAAGCACATAGTGGCAAAGGAGCAGGAGAGTAATGAATATGAGCTAAGTAAATGTGCATTAAGGATTGAATAGGAGTTAAAAATTTGAAAAGAAGAAATCACAATCCAAAATGTAATTGAATTCATGTTAAATAAAAAAATTAACATCATGCCATGGTTAGAATGTTAAAAGAAAGTGAAAGAAAATCAGAAGAAAAGTTTTGAAAGGTTAGGTTGGTTAGAATTGAAAAGAGTTAGGAAGTTAACATTAGTGAGTTAGTAAAAAGTGGGTTAAAGTAAGTGGCATAATGATAAGTTTCTAAGTAACAAGCATTCAAAATTAAAGGCTACAGGTAACTCATAACCAAACATGAAAAACAGGTTGATGATGATTCAGATAGATATAGAAATAGCAAAAAAAATGGAATCAAACATCAAAAATACAATTTATGAACCAGGAAATCAAAAAGAATAAGAAAGCTTGCCCTGGCATTCATGAATTGTTTTGGTTAGATCTAAGGAAAAGCATAGTTGAAAATGCCAAAATCAAGACATGAATGGAAACATTTTACAGAAATTTGGGCAGCATTCCGGCTAAAATTGGATTGTCCCAGAAAATAAACAGCAATCAAATAGTTCATATGAATCAAAATTAAAGCTGCAATTACATATAAGGAATATAAACATGAAAATGCAGTGTACAGAGCAGCAAGAAACAAGAAAGTACAGTATATGAACATTACAATCATCACAGCAACAGCAGAGTAAAACAAGAAACACGAACAGTTCAATTAAACAGACCTAAATCCACTAACCACATCCTAGGCTACCTAACAACCTAAAATCTACTACAACATGCATATCTAACTAGCCTAAATATGAACAGAAACAGAAAAAATTATGAATGAACTACAAAGGATAGAAGGGTGGCGTTCATCAGAACCTGGTAGGCGTAAGAAAGAGAATGGGGCAGAGAGGTGGCTGGGGATGACGGCGGTGGCGTCCGGCGCGGCGGAAGAGGGTGGTGCGACGGCGGTGGTTGCTGTTCGGAGGAAGGGAGGGAAAGGGGGTGTAATGGGGGTAGGGGGTTAACAGGGGAAGGAAGGGGGGGCGTGTGGGTGACGCTGGGCAGTGGTGACGGGGCGGCGGCGGTAGGTGGTGGTCGCGGAGGGCAGTGGCGGTTAGGGGGGGAGAGGAAGTTAGGGGGGAGAGGAAGAAAGAGGAAGAGAGAAGGGGGAAGGAGGAAGGGGGTTGGGTGGCGGCGGGTCTGGGTGGTCGGCGGCGTCTGGCGGTGGCGGTGAGTGGTGTCTGGGTGGTGGTTGGGGGTTGGAGAAGAAGAGAGGGAGTGGAAGGGTTTGGGGGGGCGCGACTGATAGGGTTCACGTGGCTGGGAGGGTTATAATTTGAATCCACGCGATCGCGTGGGGCACGCGGTCGCATGGTTGGGGCGAAAAGGTGGTTGACGCGATCGCATGGGGCACGCGATCGCATGGAATGGGAAAAGAGTGAATGACGCGATCGCCTGGGGCATGCGATTACGTCGCTGGAAATTGTGCTAAACGCATGAATCCAGCGTCGTTTCAGCACAACTCTCTGTCTCCTTTTGGGGTGTTGTGATATCCTATGCGACGCGATCGCGTCGCTCACGCTGTCGTGTGGGATGTGTGTTGTGCAAGTGGCGCGATCGCGTCAAGGACGCGATCGCATGGGTCATTTGTGTGAAACGCACAATGTCCGCACGATTTCAGCCTAACTTTCTGGACGTTGGATCTTTACGCTGATCTCCAGGGCACGCGGTCACATGAGTGACGCGGTCGCGTGGGAAGTGTTTTCCGCAATTTGACGCGATCGCATGAATGATACGGTCGCGTCGCGCACCTTTTTTTTATGCAGGTATGTAATTATGCAGTATGCAGAATGCAATGATTAATATGAATGAGATGCAAAACTCCAGGTTCAATAAAATAAAATTTGAAAACAAATAAAACTAAATAAAAATTGAAAAAGGGACGATCATACCATGGTGGGTTGTCTTCCACCTAGCACTTTTAGTTAAAGTCCTTAAGTTGGACATTGGATGAGCTTCCTGTTTTGGTGGCTTATGCTTAAATTCATCCAGAAATTTCCATCAATGCTTGGAATGCCAATAGCCTCCGGGGTCCCAAACTAGGCATGTAAAACTTCTGAGCAGCTTCAAATAGATTCTCAGGCTCCCGGGGTGACAAATGTCAGCATAGGTTCTAGGATCCCAAACTTTGCTTTTAAATCCGCCTTCGTCTTGATCTATACTTTTCCATCTGGGCGGTTTAGAAATTAGATTCTCACCAGGATAACCAAACATTTTTCGAGATCCATCTGATTGATCATGATGCCAATCCGTGTACTTCAAGTTGAAGCGTGGAACCTTATTGAACCTTGTGCACCAGCTCTGAGTACGAGCCATTTCCCGCTTACTCTTAAAGCCGTAGAGAGCTCTAAGCTGGCCATCTGTTTCAAGCAAACCATATTCAAGTGGAAAAACACAGTTAAAGGTTAAGGATTGTACCCACTTGAAGCTTGTATTGGGTGGTAATGGCCTTGGGATAGGTGGTTCCAGTGGTTCTGTGAGTTCTACTCCCTTGTGTTCTTCTGTGAAATTCTCCATTTCTTTGCAAGATTCTTCAAACATATCCATGTCCTGATAAAAGCCATCTGTGTCTTCCTCATCACTTAAGTCATAGACTGGAGGTTGAGAGAAATCTACCTCCGTATCACCTTCGTATTCACTTGGGGAAGATTCTTCGATCTCAGAGAATTTACTTGCGGATGCAAGTTCATTACTAGGAGAACTTGACTTGTGACTATCATCATCAAGGAAATTTGCTTCTTGGGTTATTCTGTCTAGTTCTTCATGAAATATCTGCCTCGGGGACTACGCACAATCCTCCTTAGCATCAATTGTAACATCCTTGACAGAATGCTCCACAACTTTGGATTCCCATGGAGGTTTAGTGACTCCTAAGTCTTCAACCAACTTTTCTTCTTCAATAATGACAGCTTCCTCTACTTGTTCCAGTACGAAACCATGCTCTGTCTTGTCTACTGGAGTTTCTAGTATCTCCTTCATACTACGCTCTTCATTAAATTGTCCACATGGGGCTGTGGGAGGTCCTTGAATGTTCGAACGTCTAGAAGATAATTGACTTACTGCTTGCTCCAGTTGATGAAGGGTTGTTTGAAGTCGATTTACTGTTTCCTTGAGACGAACCTCTGACTCTCGGGGTGATAGATTTGGATATGGCACAGGGGGAAGTGGTGGTGTTTGGGAGTGATTGGATTGGAAATAGGGTAAATAAGGATCATATGGTAGTGAATGGTGAAAAGGGGCTTGTGAGTGTGGTGGTTCAAAGTTATGTTGAGAGGATGGTCTATAAGCACAAGGTGGGGCTTGTTGGTAATTACAAGGTTGTCCACCACGTCTATTTGCTTGGTATGCATTGTAGAATGGTCTTTGTCCATGATATCCTGGAGGGTGTTGTTGCCTAAAGGGTTGATCAGATCCTCTTGGCTCCATCCATCTTTGGTTGCTCTGACCTTGATGCATGTTCCTGTTATAACTTCCATTCCTTTCAATAACATTAGAACCAAACTCAAAGCGGAAGGGATGAGAATTCATAGCAGCTAAAAAGAAATTAAGAGGGGAAAAATAAAGACAAATAAACAAGTAAAAGAAAGATATTTACAATAACCAATAATAAGGCACACGATTGCAGTTCCCCGGCAACGACGCCATTTTTGACGTTAGGATTTTTGCCAGTAAAGAATTTTATAAGAACAGTCGCGTTGTAGATATAGTCTCTAAACCAACAGAAATCCCTTCGTACAAACATTTTGGTTGTCACAAGTAACAAACCCCTAAATAAATTGATAACCGAAGTATTCAAACCTCGGGTCGTCTTCTCAAGGAACTGCAGGGAAGTATGTTCTTATTATTGGTTATGGAGATTGTAAATTGGGGTTTTGAGAATGAGGAGGGAATGATTTAATCAGCAATTAAAGTAAATGAAGAACAAGTAATATAAATGGCAAGCAAAATAAATAAATGACTGTAAATAAACTTTTGGTAAGGTATGAGAAATTAGAGGTCCTATCCTAGTTATCCTTATCAATGATGATGAGAATTGAATCTTAATTCCACTTTGCTAACCTTTACAAAAGATAAAGGAAGGTCAAGGGATTAATTGGTTTGATCCTCGAATCCTAATTATTTCCTAATAAAAGATTGGGATTATTGAAGTTCAATTTAATTAACAAGATAACAATTATCAATCATGTTTGAGTTTGATAACTCCTGAGTTACTGATTTCTTAACCAAGACCAAAAGAAGAAAACTAAATCTACTGGAATAAAAATGTCTTCATATGGGAATAACAATAATGTAAATAAGAGAAAGCAATATTACACTAAAATACCTCAAATAACATTAATTCAAAAGAGTAATCTGTAACATGAATGTAGCATAAGCCAAATAGGCAACATAACTAATATAAGCATTAAAGTATCTGAAAGTAAGAGATAAATATAAAGTAAAAGAACATTGAACCTGGGATCGAGAGTTACTCCTAAAACTAAGAGAAATCCTAAATCCTAATCCTAAGAGAGAGGAGAGAATCTCCCTCTGAAAACTAAATCTAGATCATGAAAACTAAACTAAAATGGTGACTCTCTGAATGGATGCATTCTCCCACTTCATAACCTCTGGTCTATGCCTTCTGGACTTGGATTTGGGCCAAAAAGGGCTTCAGAATTCGCTGGGAGTGTTTTCTGCAATTTATGGTGCGTGGCCTCTGTCACATGTCCGCGTGGGTCAAGCGGTCGCGTCATTCGGAGTTTTCCTTGTCACGCGGTCGCGTCTGTCATACGGCCGCGTCATATGTGTTCTGCTCAAGGCGCACAGTCGCGTCAGTCATGCGGCCGCGTCGCTGCTTCTTCGCGCTTGGCATGCGTCTGCGTCGCCCATGCGATCGCGTGGATGCCAGTTTCTTCACAAACTATGTTTTATGCTTTCCTTCCATTTTTGTATGTTTCCTTTCCATCCTTTAAGTCATTCCTGCCTTAGAAGATCTGAAACTACTCAACACACTAATCACGGCATCGAATGGAAATAAAGGTAATTAAAATAATTAATTTTAAAGCGTAGGAAACATGTTTTTCACATACATCACATAATGAGGAAGGGAAAGTAAAACCATGCAATTAAGATGAATAAGTGGGTGAAGGATTGAATAAATCACTCAGATTAAGCAAAAAAATATATCATAAAATATGGGTTTATCAGTTGATCCCGAGGTCTACAGGCTCATGCTTTTCCCGTTTGCTGTAAGAGACAGAGCTAGAATATGGTTGGACTCTCAACCTAAAGACAGCCTAAACTCTTGAGATAAGCTGGTCACGGCTTTCTTTGCCAAGTTCTTTCCTCCTCAAAAGCTTAGCAAGCTTAGAGTGGATGTTCAAACCTTCAGACAGAAGGAAGGTGAATACCTCTATGAAGCTTGGGAGAGATACAAGGAACTGACCAAAAAGTGTCCTTCTGACATGCTTTCAGAATGGACTATCCTAGATATATTCTATGATGGTCTGTCTGAATTATCAAAGATGTCATTGGACCATTCTGCAGGTGGATCAATTCACCTAATGAAAATGCCTGCAGAAGCTCAAGAACTCATTAACATGGTTGCAAATAACAAGTTCATGTACACTTCTGAAAGGAATCATGTGAGTAATGGGATGCCTCAGAGGAAGGGAGTTCTTGAAATTGATACTCTGAATGCCATATTAGCTCAGAATAAAATATTGACTCAGCAAGTCAATATGATCTCTCAGAGTCTGAATGGATAGAAGGAATCATCCAACAGTACTAAAGAGGCATCTTCTGAAGAAGAAGCTTATAATCCTGAGAATCCTGCAATAGCAGAGGTGAATTACATGGGTGAACCCTATGGAAACATCTATAATCCCTCATGGAGAAATCATCCAAATTTCTCATGGAAGGATCAACAAAAGCCTCAACAAGGCTTTAACAATGGTGGAAGAAACAGGTTTAGCAATAGCAAACCTTTTCCATCATCCACTCAGCAACAGACAGAGAATTCTGAGCAAAATCCATCTAGCTTAGCAAATATAATCTCTGATCTATCTAAGGCCACTTTAAGTTTCATGAATGAAACAAGGTCCTCCATTAGAAATTTGGAGGCACAAGTGGGCCAGCTGAGTAAAAGAGTCACTGAAACCCCTCCTAGTACTCTCCCAAGCAATACAGAAGAGAACCCAAAAAGAGAGTGCAAGGCCATTGATTTAACCATCATGGCTGAACCCAAAAGGGAGGGAGAGGACGTGAATCCCAGTGAGGAAGCCCTCCTGGGATGTCCAGTGACCAATAAGGAGTTCCTCAATGAGGAACCAAAGGAATCTGAGGCTCACCTAGAGACCATAGAGATTCTATTAAACCTTCTTCTACCCTTCATGAGCTCTGATGAGTATTCTTCTTCTGAAGAGAATGAAGATGTTACTGAAGAGCAAGTTGCTAAGTACCTTGGTGCAATCATGAAGCTGAATGCCAAATTATTTGGTAATGAGACTTGGGAAAATGATCCTCCCTTGCTCACTAATGAACTGGATGCATTGGATAGGCAAAAATTACCTCAAAAGAGACAGGATCCTGGTAAATTCCTAATTCCCTGTAACATAGGCACCATGACCTTTGAGAAGGCTCTGTGTGACCTGGGGTCAGGAATAAACTTAATGCCACTCTCTGTAATGGAGAAACTTGGGATCTTTGAGGTGCAAGCTGCTAGAATCTCATTAGAGATGGCAGACAACTCAAGAAAACAGGCTTATGGACAAGTAGAGGACGTGTTAGTAAAGGTTGAAGGCCTTTACATCAATGCTGATTTCATAATCCTAGACACTGGGAAGGATGAGGATGAATCCATCATCCTTGGAAGACCCTTCCTAGCCACAGCAAGAGCTGTGATTGATGTGGACAGAGGAGAATTAGTCCTTCAACTGAATGAGGACAACCTTGTGTTTAAAACTCAAGGATCTCCTTTTGTAACCATGGAGAGGAAGCATGAAAAGCTTCTCTCACTGCAGAGTCAACCAAAGCCCCCACAGTCAAACTCTAAGTTTGGTGCTGGGAGGCCACAACCAAACTCTAAGTTTGGTGTTGGGAGGCCACAACCAAACTCTAAGTTTGGTGTTGGGAGGTTCCAACCTTGCTCTGATTATTTGTGAGGCTCCATGAGAGCTCACTGTCAAGCTATTAACATTAAAGAAGCGCTTGTTGGGAGGCAACCCAATGTTATTTAATCATATCTATTTTATTTTATTTTTGTTATTTCGTGTTTTATTAGGTTGATGATCATGTGGAGTCACAAAAACTACTGACAAATCAAAAACAGAATGAAAAATAGCATTGAAAATAGCACACCCTGGAGGAGAGGCATGCTGGCGTTAAACGCCAGAAACAAGCATCTGTCTGGCGTTTAACGCCAGAACCAAGCATCTACCTGGTGTTAAATGCCAGAAACAGGCAGCAGTCTGGCGTTAAACGCCAGGATTGCACAGCAAGGGCATTTTACACGCCTAATTGGAGTAGGGATGTTAAGTCCTTGATCCCACTTGATCTGTGGACCCCACAGGATCCCCACTTTTTCTTCTTCTTCTCCTTCTTTCTTTCTTCTTTTGCTCGGGGACGAGCAAACATTTTAAGTTTGGTGTGGTAAAAGCATAGCTTTTTGTTTTTCCATAACCATTAATGGCACCTAAGGCCAGAGAAACCTCTAGAAAGAGGAAAGGGAAGGCAAAAGCTTCCACCTCTGAGTCATGAGAGATGGAGAGATTCATCTCACAACCCCATCACTAAGAAAAGGATGGAGCAAACAAGAGATCATGGACCTCAACAAGAGCATGAGGAAATTCCTCACCATGAAATCCCTAAGATGCCTCAGGGGATACATTTTCCTCCACACAACTATTGGGAGCAACTAAGGATAGGAGCACCAAAATCACTAGGGATGAAGCAACAAAGGCAAGGAAGAGACATAGAGGAGCTCAAGAGCACCATTGGTTCTTCAAGAAGAGGAAGACGCCACCCTCACTAAGGTGGACTCATTCCTTAATCTCCTTGTCTATTTATTTTCTGTTTTTTGGTTTTTGAGCCTTATGTGTTATTTATGTTTGTGCCTTTACTATATGATCATTAGTGTCTAAGTGTCTATGCCTTAAAGTTATGAATATGAATCCATCACCTCTCTTGAATGAAAAATGTTCTAAAAACAAAAGAACAAGAAGTACATGGTTTCGAATTCATCCTTGAAACTAGTTTAATTATTTTGATGTGGTGACAATACTTTTTGTTTTCTGAATGAATGCTTGAACAGTGCATATGTCTTTTGATATTGTGGTTTATGAATGTTAAATATGTTGGCTCTTGAAAGAATGATGAAAAGGAGAAATGTTATTTGATAAGCTGAAAAATCATAAAAATGATTCTTGAAGCAAGAAAAAGCAGTGAATACAAAAGCTTGCAGAAAAAAAAATATAATAGCGAAAAAAAATGCAAAAGAAAAGAGAAAAAGAAAAAGAAAAAGCAAGCAGAAAAAGCCAAAAGCTCCTTAAACCAAAAGGCAAGAGCAAAAAGCCAATAGCCCTTAAAACCAAAAGGCAAGGGTAAATAAAAAGGATCCAAGGCTTTGAGCATCAGTGGATAGGAGGGCCTAAAGGAATAAAATCCTGGCCTAAGCGGCTGAACCAAGCTGTCCCTAACCATGTGCTTGTGGCGTGAAGGTGTCAAGTGAAAACTTGAGACTGAGCGGTTAAATTCAAGATCCAAAGCAAAAAAAGAGTGTGCTTAAGAATCCTGGACACCTCTAATTGGGGACTTTAGCAAGGCTGAGTCACAATCTGAAAAGGTTCAACCAGTTATGTGTCAATGGCATTTATGTATCCAGTGGTAATACTAGAAAACAAAGTGCTTAGGACCACGGCCAAGACTCATAAAGTAGCTGTGTTCAAGAATCAACATACTGAACTAGGAGAATCAATAACACTATCTGAATCCTAAGTTCCTATAGATGGCAATCATTCTGAACTTCAATGGATAAAGTGAGATGCCAAAACTATTCAAGAGGCAAAAAGCTACAAGTCCCGCTCATCTGATTGGAGATAAATTTCATTGATATTTTGGAATTTATAGTATATTCTCTTTTTTTTATCCTATTTGATTTTTAGTTGCTTGGGGACAAGCAACAATTTAAGTTTGGTGTTGTGATGAGCGGATAATTTATACGCTTTTTGGCATTATTTTTACATAGTTTTTAGTATGATTTAGTTAGTTTTTAGTATATTTTTATTAGTTTTTAAATAAAAATCACATTTCTGGACTTTACTATGAGTTTGTGTGTTTTTCTATGATTTCAGGTATTTTCTGGCTGAAATTGAGGGACTTGAGCAAAAATCAGATTCAGAGGTTGAAGAAGGACAGCAGATGCTGTTGGATTCTAACCTCCCTGCACTCAAAGTAGATTTTCTGGAGCTACAGAATACCAAATGGTGCGCTCTCAATTGCGTTGGAAAGTAGACATCTTGGGCTTTCCAGCAATATATAGTAGTTCATACTTTGCCCGAGTTTAGATGATGCAAACTGGCGTTGAACGCCAGTTCCATGCTGCATTCTAGAGTCAAACGCCAGAAACAGGTTGCAAAGTGGAGTTAAATGCCAGAAACAGGTTACAAACTGGCGTTCAACTCCAAGAAAGACCTCTCCACGTGAAAGCTTCAATGCTCAGCCCAAGCACACACCAAGTGGGTCCCAGAAGTGGATTTCTGCATCATTTACTTATTTCTGTAAACCCTAGTAACTAGTTTAGTATAAATAGAACTTTTTACTATTGTCTTTACATCTTGGATATTTTTGGATTATCTTTCGATCCTTTGATTATGTTTAGGGGGCTGGCCATTCGGCCATGCTTGGACCTTATCACTTATGTATTTTCAACGGTAGAGTTTCTACACACCATAGATTAAGGTGTGGAGCTCTGCTGTTCCTCACAGATTAATGCAAAGTACTACTGTTTTTCTATTCAATTCAAGCTTATTCCTATTCTAAGATATCCATTCTCACACAAGAACATGATGAATGTGATGATTATGTGACGCTCATCATCATTCTCACCTATGAACGCGTGCCTGACAAACACTTCCGTTCTACATGCAAACAAGCCAGAATGAGTATCTCTTAGATATCTAATACAGAGGACCGAGTCCGAGATATTAGAATCTTCGTGGTATAAGTTAGAACCTATGGACGGCCATTCTTGAGATCCGGAAAGTCTAAACCTTGTCTGTGGTATTCCGAGTAGGATCTGGGAAGGGATGGCTGTGACGAGCTTCAAACTCGCGAGTGCTGGGCGTAGTGATAGACGCAAAAGGATAGTAAATCCGATTCTAGTATGATCGAGAACCGACAGATGATTAGCCATGCAGTGACAACACATTGGACTATTTTCACAGAGAGGATGGGATGTAGCCATTGACAACGGTGATGCCCTACATACAGCTTGCCATGGAAAGGAGTAGGAATGATTGGATGAAGACAGCAGGAAAGCAGAGGTTCAGGAGGAACGAAAGCATCTCTATACGCTTATCTGAAATTTTCACCAATGAATTACATAAGTATCTCTATCCTAGTTTATATTTTAATTATATTTTAATTATCAATTTACCATAACCAATTGAATCCGCCTGACTGAGATTTACAAGGTGACCATAGCTTGCTTCAGGCCGACAATCTCCGTGGGATCGACCCTTACTAACGTAAGGTTTATTACTTGGACGACCCAGTGCACTTGCTGGTTAGTTGTGCGAAGTTGTGATAAAGAGTTGAGATTACAATTGTGCATACCAAGTTGTTGGCGCCATTGATGATCACAATTTCGTGCACCAGATGTCTCCCACCTAGCACTTTGGTTTATAGTCCTTAAGTTGGACTTGTTGAGGAGACTCTTGCTAGGGTGGCTTGTATTTCCACTCCTCCTTAAATCTCCATCCAAGCTTGCACTTCATAGGTCCTCCAGGATCCCATGTCCTAGTTTCCCGTTTTCCCTCTTGTTGATCACTATGCTCCAAGCCGGATGGAAAAGCTCTCATATGACCCTTGTAGCACCCCAACACTCTCTGAAAATTACCTAATTGTGCTTGACATCCCACTTGAACTCTAATTCTTGAATTAACCTTCTTGCTGATCCTTGGAGTCCTTTGGCTACCAACACTCCTTTCTCCACCATGCGCCAACCCAAGAAATACCTTGAGTTAGTAGTCCGTCTCCAAGATAGCATATTGGTGGAGGAAAATGAAGTTCATAGATGAAATTTTCATCCACTCAATGTGCTCTTGGTTTTCAATTCCTTCCTCACCAACCTCTTCCTCCTTTTCCCCCTCACTCACATTATAACAAGGAGGTTGTGAGAAGTCTACCTCCAAGTCTTTCTCAAACTCAATGGGAAGAGGCTCATTAGGCTCATTAAGGGGATTGATCAAGGAGGACAAAAAATCATTAATGATGGAATCCTCATCTTGATCAAGCTCCCCCAATTCTCCCTTTCTCTCCTCCAGTTCACATACTCCACTTTCTCCCTCTTATTTCACTTCATGCTCTAACCCTTCTTCTTTCCCTTGTAGCTCTATGCTCTCCTCTTCGCCATAAGCTTTAGTAGATCCTTTACATTCCTCAAGAGGAATGCCTTGATCGGATGAGCGTAGGAGGACTAAGCGGTTCACCACCTCAGCTATGGTGGCTATGAATTGCCCTTGAGTATTTCGGAATCCTTCTTGCACTTGGAGAAAGGCTCGACGGTTTTGATGGTCTTGGGCCAAGGGTGGAAAAGCTTCACATTATGGTGAAAAAGGGGTTTCATTGTTTGGGAGGAAGGTTGTATGTGTAGGAGGTGACTCATGTTGGTAGCTATCTTGAGATGGTATGTAAGAATGTGGTTGTTGGTATTGACATGGTGTTTGAAAATGTGGTAATTGAGGGTTATGTTGAGGGCAAGGGTTATAGGCATATGGTGGTGAAGGTATATAATCATTGTGAAACCCATCATATCCTTGATTTGGGTGTGCATATTGGGGAAGGTTTGGCTCGTTGTAGTATAGAGGAGGTTGCTCCTTCCAAAATTGATGCTCCAATCCCATGATGCAATCCAAAATTGAAGTTATCAAACCCTACAAAATGATCACAACTAAACTCCAAACCAAAAGTGTGATAACTCATAGAAAAAATAGAAAATAAAAACCAAAGACATCAATTAACAAAATAAATAAAATCCTAATTACCAACAAAAGCAAACAAACAACCAAAAAGTATCTATTCAAACTATTGACATATTAACAACAACCAAAATTTAACACTCATGGCGCTAGTTCCCCGGCAACGGCGCCAAAAACTTGATGAGTAGAGAATCGTGCCGGTCCGAAAATTTTAGCAAAACACGAATCACTTCGTCGGTAGCATAGTCCAAACCGGAAATGGTTCCTCCCAATCAAAGTTTAATATTTCTAATTCAAATCAACCGAGAGTAATGAAACCTCAGGTCGTCTTCCCTAGGAACTAATGCCAATGAGTGCTTAAGATTGGTTGTGAGAAGCAAAGGGGATTTTCAATGATGAAAGCAAACAATAAAGAGATAAAAGAACAAGACAAAATTGTAATTAATAAACTAATGAAGGAATAAAAGAACTATGTATGTAATATGGACAAGTAATGCTGTAAAGTGATGGAAAAGTGGTTCAAAACATAAATGGAACCTTGACTTGGGATGAGTTATGGAATCCCTTCCTTGCCATAACCACAACTATGATAATTATGATGGATTAATCTCACTAAGTCAACCCTTAACATCGAAGGATAGGTCAAGTGAGCATAATTGTTATTAATCCACAAATCCTAACTAACTTACTAATTACCTTAGTAAGAAGCTAGTGTTAGTGGAAACAATAACAACTAAAAACCCAAGAATTATCACTAAATGTTGGACATTATGACTCTAGTAATCCATACACTCATTTCCCCAAGCCAAGGGGTGGAAATTTATCCCATGCTCAAAAATGCCATTTCATCAAACACATAGAGGGCATAATCATAAAACATGGTAAAATTGGGAAAATGATAAAAACTATGAAAAACCAACTGGTTAAAATCAACAAAAGCAACTCAATAAACATATAAAGATCATCAAGCATCAAATTCATTAACTAGAAATCAAAATTGCAAAATTATGTATATATTGACAAAGGAAGTAAAACGTAAGAAAGTGTAGAATAAGTAGTGTAAATAAAAGAGAAATTAAAGAAATACTTACAATGAAATTGCTATAATCCCAAGTCAAAACTTGAAGTATAAAATGCTCCTAAGAGAGAATTTCCTAATATACACTACTCCTACTCCTACTATGTATTTTTCCTAATCTAAAATGTGCTCCCTAAGCTAATCTACCTAATGTCTTTGTATGAGATGTTGCCCCCTTCATATAGCATTTGATTTCAGACTCCAAGCCATCAGAAATGGGCCAAAAGAGCCCCAAAAATTGCGAGCAACATGACTTTTAAATGAAGTCACGCACTGGTACCTGTGCATATGCACAGATGTATGCGTACGCACACATGCTGGAATTTCCTCTTGTGCGTACGCATAGGGAGTTGTGCATACGCACACATGCCTTTGTGCTTCTCCTTTGTTTTCTTCGTGTGTTCTCCCTTTGTACATGCTTTCTTCCACTTTTTTCCTTGCCAAACTTGCCTCTAGGACCTAAAATCACTCAATAAACATGTCATGGCATCGAATGGCATAAAAGTGGAATTAAAATCACTAATTTAAGCAAAAAATGCATGTTTTCACATTTAGGCACAATCTAGAGAAAAAATACAAAAGTATGCTATTTGAATGAATAAATGTGGGTTTGTGATGAAATTCACTCAAATCAAACTAAAATATATCATCAAATATGGATTCATCACAGGGGTATATGTACGCATACATCTTGAATGCGTGCGCATAGGTCCCTTTTCGGCCCAAGATGCGTACGCGTGCACCTGTCCCCGTACGCATGTTCCCTGGGCAAAATTGAACGCATGCGTATGGCTCCTAAATGCGTACGCAAAAAGCCATTTTTCAGGTGCTATGTGTACGCATGCACGTGTATGCGTACGCATAGGCACCAACCTGAATCCACCCTATACGTCAAATAGAGTATGTGTACGCATACATGTGCATAATTTTTTGTTTTAAAACATTTTTCATCCGTTCTTCATACAGCATAAACTTCATAGACCCAATTTTCATACGAAACAAGTTTGAAATCATTTGGAGGGCCGAAAGCCAAGTTATGGCTCACCGAAGTTCGGCCAAAAACCAATTTTTCACCAATTTCCAAAACCTCAATTTTCTCAAGAATCCAGCTTAAACCTGATACACTACATACCAAAACCAACATAACATTACCACAATAGTTCTTCCAAGCCTAGCATATCTCAACCAAACATTATCATGCATCATTCTCTCAAATATAGCAACAATTTCAACAAGTTCATATTTAATATACATGTAAATACACATCACCGTCAGTCCACTACTTACCATTCTTTCAACACACACCAAACCAGCACATGATTCTTTTCAAGGTTGCTAAGCTTTAAATGCATTCATACGTCCTAACCTATCCTAAGATCATCTAACCTAAGTTTTCACAGAATATTAGATATTAAATACATGAAACCAAAACCATACCTTAGCCGCTTTTCACGTATTGAACAATGCAAGACACCAAAGACACACACATCTCTACTAGTCCGAATTCAACAAAGCCTTAGCACCACTCTTCATCAAGCTTCCGATGATTCCAAGGATTCCTTATCATGCATTCATACCTAACACATACATATATACATACATATACCTAACAACTCGATATCCAACATAATCAAAATAGAAAATAGCTAGGATTTTGGACTCTCACCGTGCCCACAGACTAAACGAACTAAATCTGTTAAGCTCTACAAGCTAAATTAAACCTAGAGTACCAAATCAAGCAAAATTTCAACATGGGTTCTCTTTAATTTTTGAAAATTAAGGGATAGAGAGGCTAGAGTGAGATTGAGGCTTACCTATAAAATTTATCCGATAGAATTGTAGAGCTCGACGCGGTGGACGCGTGGCCGCAAGCGGTGCGGCGATTGGAGCTCGGATAAAGGAGTTATGGTGGTTTGTGGTGGAGGTTAGGGTTTTGGAAGCTCTCCTCTTCGCCTTCCAACTATGGCAGCGTGGATGAAAAGAGAAGGGAAAGGGAAGCTGTGTCTTCTTTAAGGGATGGGTCCGGTTGAGCCCACGGGCCCAGTTCGGGTCCAATTTGACCGGTTCGGCCCGTCCGGGCCAATCTTGGGCCGAATTCTTCGAAATTAATGTCAAAATTCTTGTTTTAAAGAGTTCTATCCTATTTTAATATAAGATTTTCATTTCTAATTTTTCTTGTTAAAATTCAATTTATTGACTAATTATTTACTAATTTTAGCGGGGTTTACATTTACCATTTCATACATCACGGTATTAAGTTTGGCCAGCTTAATACTGATGGTTTATGTATGTGAGAGTATTAACGGGTTATCGTAGGCGAAATAAAACTTGTAGGTAACACATATTTTGGGGTTTGGGAAACATTCAAAGTTAAAGTTTGAGAAGTTAAAGCTCTGAAGTTGGTACGAGTTCAGTGTGCGAACCATATATCCGTCGTTTTAATACCAACCTGCCTTGTAACCTTTTTGCATTAAGCCTCTCTTGAATCTTCTAATTTGTTATATACTTTTTCCTTATAAATGTTTTATGCCATAAGAACATCTTGGAATTGGAAAATGTATATACGTGTCTATGTGTTGAGATTTTTGTTTTTTTTTTCATAAAATATTTAAAAATAAAGACTTGAGACTTTATAATGTTTTGTATGTTATATTAATTTTTGAGGATGAAAATTTTTATAAGTGGGATAGGATTTAAGACTCCTAATTTTTAGAAACTAAATAATAAATTAATTATGATTTATTTTATTTATTGAGGATATTAATTTCAAAAATTTTTATATTGATTGGATATTTTCTTATTATTGATTTGAAAACTTGAGTAATTGAAAAATAATGAGGGTTTTAGATATATGGTCTAATTTGAATAATTAGATTTTGAACTTTATTTTATGATTTTACAAAAAATTAATTTGATTATCTCTAATTATTGAATTAGAGTATTTATTTAAAAATAAATTTTAAGTTGATAATTAAATAGTATTCTTATAGATATTATCATGGGATTAAATTTGATTTTAATTAATATTCTACTAAATTTTAATTATTATCTAAAATTTCAAATTTCATACACAAAATCCTAATTCCCAAATTAAAACCCTAAATTCCCAAAACACAACTCTAATCCTAACTACCTAAACCTAGCTGCCCACCCACCACTATCCCACCCCTTTTTCCCCTCTCAGCTGTATCACACGTACACAAAAATAAACAAAGAAAGACTGAAAAGGAGAAAGAAAGGGAGATCGGGTAGGGAGGAAGGGACCATGCTGTGTCCTGCTGCCGCACCACCATCCCCAGAGAGAGAGAGAGGGAGCGAGCCGTCGTGGGGAGCGTCACCACCGCCAAGACCATCGCTGAGGAAGCTCGCGTGAGTTAGAGGGCTGGCTTCATGCGTCGTCACCATTCTGCCTTCTATCAAACTTGAGTCGTCGCTGTTCATGGAGCTTGCCGCTGTCGCCGTCCAACCTGCTGCCTAGTTGTCATCATCATTGCGCCTACCAAAACCCAAGGCAGAGAGCAGCGCCGAGAAGGAGAGAGGCTACCATCGCTGTCATTTGTGCTCGTTGAGAAGAAGCCCATGGTTGCCATCACGCCTTGCACTGCCAGCTTCATTGCGCCGCTGTCTCTGAGTTCGTTGCCTTGCTTCGTCTCTGCCGTTGTCACGGTCACCGGTGAGTTGCATGGTATCATTAGGGCTTGAGGATAAAGGTTCTTAGATTGACGTTTTCCAAAATCAAGCTTTGGGATTTGGTGAGATTGGTTCAGTGGTTGGATTTTGGGGGTTGCTATTGTGGGAGTCACTGCTAGAGGAGGAGAGGGCTGTGTCACCGAGATTCTGGCCACCGGGAACGGTTCTGTGGCCGCCGGAACCACCGCCGAAGCTTCTGCAGTTTGGTTTAGTCATTTCACCTTTGTTACGGTAAGCGTTTACGTTTTGGAACCTTTGGAAACCAGTATTCTATTGTGTTTAGTTAGAGATTCTAAGGTTTTGGTAATGTAGGGTCGAGTTCTGGTTAGTGCGAGTTGCGATTGAAGCTGCCGTTGCTGCGGGCTGGGAAGAAAAAGAGTTTTGTCGCGTAGTTGAGTCGCGATCGAGGTAGGGGAGATTTCTTAAACTCAATTTAATATCAAGAATTGTTTTAAATTGATTTTAATATGAAAAATATATTTCTATGATTTCGTAAATTTTTTGAGTTGAACTAAGTTGCCTTGAATGAATGTAAATGCTAGTTTGAATGGTTTATTGATTGATTATAGATGTTTAGTCGAGTTTTGTACTTGGATTAAAGTTATTATGACGATGAATGGACTATGACTGTTTCAGATTATTGAGTTGGAAAGTTGGTTTGATTAAATACTATGTAAAATGATTTTCTTGGTTTGTGATTTAATTTGACATTGCAAATGAATTGATAGTTAGAAATTTGAATTTTATATTTATTTGGAAAATGATTTGGTTTTGAACCTATTGAAAAGGATTTGAAAAAATGGTTTGGACGGGACCCGAGAAGGGTGGCAATGTCCAAGTTTTAGGGGAGATGCTACCGAATTTTTATGAAATTTAAGATTCTGTTTTTAAAATGTGATTTAGAAAAGAAATGAATTTGAAAGATTCTATTATTTGGTTCTTGAATTATTAAGGAATAGTTGTTTTGAGTTTAATCCGTTTAAGGAAAGTTTATGTTTTAAGATTGATTTAAATATGAAAGAACTTATGTTTTAAAGTTTGATTAAAGAAGTACTTTTGGAGGAGTTTTAGTGGATTTTAAAAGAAATTAAACTTTGATTAATCAAATTTGTTTTTCTTTTGAAGTATTCTTTAAATCTTTGACTTAGCAGACTTAGCAAGACTAAACAATTCTGAGCCTTGGAAAGGTTTTCAACTTAAGAATCAAATGAAATTGGTTTTGGGGCTTAAATAACTTTGGTTTTGAAAGTGGTTTGGGACTTTTGGCTTACATGCCTTGATGTTGATTTTTAATCTTCGTTTTAATTGATTTCAATTTAAGTAACTATGATTCCGAAAATTTTTAAAGAATTTAAGAAATGAGGCAGGTTATTTTCTCTAGAGTCTTGAGTCTTTGCCAAGGTTGTTGATTAATAAATCTGATTCGACTTCGGTTTGTTAAGAAGAAGAAAGAAGAGGAAACGAGAACACGGCACGTGTGATTTAAAAGGTCACAAGAGGGTGACGAAAAGTAAATAGTTAAGGTGCTGATGTGAAAATGTTAAGCCGTGGACTTTATGTGTGAATAGTTACGCGGGGATGCCTGTGTATATGTAGTGGCTTCCAGGAGAAAGGGGCACATGCTTCAGCTGGAGAATCAACACCTATAAGTACTTGCAAAGGTCATGTTCGGCATACTTCAGCTAGAGAATCAGCGCCTGCAAAGGTTTGGAACCTTGCAGAGGTTATGCCGCTGGAATGCCTTATCTGACTTGCAAGTCAGATTGCGTCGGGTGCGGGTCGAAACCGACAAATGAGCTCATTACCTGCGTTAGGGATAGGCATGCATCATATTGTATTTGTGTGCTTTGTTTGGGTGTGGTTAAGTGTTTTAGTTTGCTTATTTGATAATTTTGTTTAATTGGTAACTGTGATACTCGCTGTAACTGTTCTGTAAGTGTGTTGGCCTTGGATTTGTTTGTGTTTGTGATTGATTCTGTTGAGACTGTGTTTTGACGGTGAATTATTTTGATTTGGGCCAGAGGCCGAGATTGGTTATGTTTGGGCCGTAGGCCATGATTGACTGGATTAGTGATAAGTTTTGATTAAAAAGTTATTTTACAAGGAATTTTTGTAAACAGAATGATAGTGACGAGTTCATGAAGAGGTTCTTGATAAAGGTTACCATGGAGTTAGCATTTTTGACACTTCTTCCCCTACTCCATTGCATCTTTGATGATAATAGGCAAATAGTATCCTGCTTTGATGACTTTCTAGGCTAACGCCTTCTCGCCTAAGTGGTGTCCACAACATCCCTCGTGAATTTCTTGCAACACATACATTGATTGTTAAGGTTTTAAATATTTAAGCTATGATTGTAACACCCCTTTTTTATATAGTTTCCCATTAATGGTATATTTGGTTGCTTTAATGGTAACTTTTTGGCATCCTTTGGGTCGTTAGGCGAAACTCCGTGTTTTAAATACATGTAAATTGGATCTATCCAAGTGTTAGAAATACTAGAATGGGAAATCATCACGTTGAACATACTAACAGAAGGCTCTGAGAGCACTTTCTGTATCAGAGCGAGGTTTATAATGAATGCCAAACTAAGACAATTCAATCAACCAGCTTACCATCCAACCTGCCAAGTATGAATTTTGTAATATATTTTTAATCAGTTGGTTGATTCACATAATGTTTAAATAGCTTTGAAAGTATTGACGTACCGAATGTGCCGATGTAAGTAATGAAAAGCTAATATTTCTAACTTTGAATATTTAATTTTATGTCTTTGAAGGACTTTACTACTGAAATAGATAGGTTGTTGATGTTTACTTTCATCCTTTAAAACCAAAGCAGAAGCGACAGCTTCCTCAGTTACTGATAAATAAAGATGTAGGAGTTTTCTAGGTACTGGTTTCGCTAGGATAGGAAAAGACAATAACAAGTTTTTAAAATGGTGAAAAGCTATTTTACATTCCCCTATCCATATGAAATCCACACATTTTCTCATTAAATTAAAAAATGGATGCGCCTTTTCGGTAGAAGCTCCCAAAATTCTTGACAAAGTGGCTAATCAACCTGTGAGCCTCTGAACATCTTTGAGGTTCTGAGGACTCGACATATCTAATATAGCCTAGCATTTTTTAGGATTAGCTTTAATACTCTATTGAGTCACCAAAATCTGAAAGCGCATTTTATTGGGTTAGCCTCATCTGGTGAAGTCAAAGGCAATCAAAGATTTCTTGCAAATTAGTGATCAAATTGGAATCTTCCTTTGTCTTTATCAATATGTCATCAATGTGGACCTCCATATTCCTTCCGATCTGCTTCTTAAACACTTTGGTCATCAATCTTTGATAAGTGGCCCGTGTATTTTTCAAACCAAACGGTATTACTGTATAACAATATATCCCTTCTAGGGTAATGAAAGTAGTTTTATCTTCATCAACTGGATACATTGGTATTTGGTTATAACCACTATAAGTGTAAACCCAGTGTAATTAACGAATAATTAGCCAATAAATTAATTATTAATAATAAAAAATTAGAAAATAGAATTTAAAATTTAATGAGGAAGAATTAATTAAAACATGAATTTTGACACTAATTTTAAGGAATTTGGCCTAAGATTGGGCCGAACCAGTTGAACTGGGTCCAATGGCCAAACCAATTCACTTAACCATATGAGCTCAGCTCATTTCTTCTTCCTTCATTGCTGTTTCACGTTGAAAAACATAAGGGAAGGAAAGAAAAGTTCCAAACCCTTGTTTCCAATTTAAATCCATATATCTTGCTACTCTAAGCTCCGATTGACGCACCGTTTGTGGCCATGTGAGCGCAGCGTCGAGCTCTACAAAGCCAAGTACCTAATTAGGTGAGGAAGTCACTTCTCAATTTCGATTCTCTCCTCTCCCAACTTCAAAAATCCTATGAACTAGGTGTTGAGATTTTGTTGGTTTTGATGTTTAGGATCAAGCTAACTTAGTGGGCTTGCCGGGTTTTGACTCAATTTTCCATCGATAAGGTGAGGATTCTCAAACCCTCAAGACTTTCTTGATTAATTGTGGTTAAGTATTAAGTTTGTGTATATGTATGTGATAATGTATATTAGCTAGTGAATATGTGATTGTGGAACATAATCGAGGTGATTGAAAGCATGGATTGAGTCTTGGTTGTTGAATTTTGGTGGTGGAGACTTATGGTCTTGCATATTTGAGCTGTTTTTGGCTTAGGAGAGAAATCGACCAAGGTATGGTTTTGGTTTCTCATATGTAATATATAATGTCTTGTGAAAACTTAGGCTAGATAACCATAGGATAGGTTGGAACGTATGATTATGTTGAATGTTTAGTAGACTTGATGAGAAATGTTGAATTAATTTGAGAATGTGATTGTGGCTGATACTTGGGAATAATGGCTGATGAAATGATGATTTGAATAAGTAATCATGATACAATGACTATTGAATATGATCTTGTTTTATGTGTCAACTGTTGGGGTTGAATTTGATGAGTTTGGGTAATGATGGATTATGAAATAAATGAGAAATTTGATTAGGTATGTTTTGGGACATGAATTAGTTGGTTTGGTAATTTTGTGAAACTTGGAATTTTTGGAAATGAGTTAGGAAGTTGTAGAAATGGAGGTTTATGGCTTTGAATGAAAAGTTGGTTTTTGGCCGAACTTTGGCGAGCCATAACTTGGCCTCTAGACCCTCGATTTTTCTCAAACTTGTTATATACAAAAATTGGATCCATGAAGTTTACGCCGTTTGAAGAACGGATTAAAAATGATTTCTAACAAAAAAATTATGCATGTCAAAAGTTTGGTGTGTAAAGGTGAATTCTGTAGCACTTAACCAATTTTTAGCTATCTTGCAGAACTCGCGTACGCGAGACACACACGCAGCGCGGGGATTCCATTCGGGTTTGGTGTCCCTGGTGAAAATTTGTATGCCGCGTACGCGAGCACATGCACGCGATGCGAGCAAACTATTCGGGCCAAGGAGACTTGCGTATGTGAGCAAAAGTTGCGTACGTGATAAATAGTCACGTACGCGAGTTAGGAAAAAGCATACTTCCGCGTACACGGGACATGATTCATGTACGTGGGACCCTATTTTTCAGCAAATTGAGTTTTGTGTTTTAAACATGATTTTGAACCTCTAAACCTATATTTTTACTTTCTAAGACCCTAGAATTGAGTTGTAATGATAGTGGAGGGTGTTGAACTAGGTAGGGGAGGCAACTTGGAAGTAAACAAATATTGAGATATGACGAATTATGAATGAGAAGTGAAAAAATGTGATATATATATGATGAATATGGCCATAATGAATGAATATGAATGATATTGTAGCTTATGCAGTTCTTTTATCTGAGATATGAGTTTCCCTGGGTAAGATGCAGTGGCTTGCCACCATGTGCTCTAGGTCGAGACTCGATACTCTGTTGACCCTATGTTGCAAGATATGGTTGGGCACTTTAACGCCCCGGAAATTCTCCCAATGAGCAGTATTTGATTATGATTGAGAAGAAGCTATGCATAGATTCTTGGGGATGTGCGCACAGGGGACTGTCCAGGGTTTAGCAACCGGACATGTTGGGTTGGCTTTATAATCGGCAGATGAGACTCATCAACCATACGGCAGGCATGCATTATATGCATATGTTTGTTTTGTTTGTTTGTGCATTTAATTAGGTTTGTCTTTGTGAATCAATATGCTATTTGCCATACTTGCTACTTGTAATAACTATACTCTATTTGTGTATGCCTTTGCCTGCTTTGTTTGTCTTTGAAGTTCCACCAGAGTTTGGAGGATTGGAGGAGGGTGAGGAGGTTAGGGTTTTTAGTTAGAGATTAATTAATATTTAGAACCTTAGATAACCTACCCTACTTAGGGTCTTCAATTTATAAACTTTAAGATTTAAATCTGAGTGTCGGAGTTCTAGGATTGCCTCTGGCTTTCCTGGGACCTTATATCTTATGTGTGTGACACCTTTACTATGCTGAGAACCCCTAGTTCTCATTCCATACGAATATTTGTGTTTTTCAGATGCAGGTCGAGAGCACCTCGTTAGGCGTCTGGAGTTCCTATCGCGACGGAGTGGGATATTACTTTTTGGGGTGTTTTATGTATATGTATATATCTCTATAGACTTCTCCCACATTATGTTTTGTTGCTATACCTCATAGAGGCTTTTGATGGAGAACTGGGGTTTATTTTGAGTTTTTTAAACTTGGGATTATATGTCTGTATGTAAATATTCTCCGACTAGCCTTAGCTTCGTAGGTTGAGTTCGGATCTTAAATATTTTGTATCCTTGACTCTCCACTCTTGTTTTATATATATATATATATATATATATATATATATATATATGTATGTATGTATGTATCTATGCTTTCTTCGTACGTAAGTAAACGTTATTTGGAGCGTTGCGCTTTTATTTTCACGACTTTGCTTTAACCAGCCTTCAAGGCTCCTCGAATATTATATTCTTTCAAGTATTATATATATATATATATATATATATATATATATATATATATATATATATATATATATATATATATATAATGAGAAAATCTATTTTGGTGTCCAAATTTTTTTTCCATTTTTATCCTTCCTAATAACTTACTCCCAGTTACAGAATTCCCACTACTTCATTTTCATTCACGTTCACCTCAATATAACTTCTATAATTATTTCATTAATAGGATACCAGTTTCTCCCGTTAATTTCTCTCACATCACGTTACTGCATAGTACTCCATTAGTACAGATCAGTTACAGAATTTTTACAACTTCATTTTCATCTATAATAGATACATCAAGAGGACCAACTAACATGACAACACCATTACAAGATATCACAAATATACCAGCTCAACAATACTCAGGTACTCTACCTTATACTTCCCATTAATAAATTTATGTTGTTAATTTATCATTTAATATGAATTATTTTTTACGATATATCTATGTTACGAGACTCTTAGTACCAATTATGTATAATTTATTTCTTGAGTGTACCCTTAAATTATCAAATTACATTATTTTCATCTTAATAATAAATTTTCTACATATACAGATACTCACAATAACAGTAGAGCTGGTTCAAATAATATACCGAACGGTCCAAATATGGGTAGGAATCCTATATATTTATATTTATTTAATTAATAATAATTTATTTTTTATTAAATTTTGATTCAATAAATCTTTTATTATTGGCCTAAATAATATTATTATAGATATTATTGTATTGTCTGTACAGAATTATAATCTTTATTTAATAATTTTTTAATATAATATTATACAGAAATAAAATTTTTATAACTGTATTATTATAAGAAAAATATATATGTTCAATGTTTAATAATATATTTGTTATTAAATTTTCTGACTCTGTAACAAAAAAATGTAGTAGATAATTCTGGTATATATTTTTTAATCTTTTTTCTACAATTTAATTTATCATTTAATTTGAATTATTTCT
Organism: Arachis hypogaea; assembly: GCF_003086295.3. Classification (NCBI taxonomy): domain Eukaryota; kingdom Viridiplantae; phylum Streptophyta; class Magnoliopsida; order Fabales; family Fabaceae; genus Arachis; species Arachis hypogaea. The sequence goes on from NC_092051.1 coordinate 46,611,170, forward strand.
ACAATATCTCTATGTTAATGTACTCTTAGTACTATTTATCTATAATTTATCTACCGAATATACTTTTAAAATACATTATTGTCGTTCTAATAATATGATTACTATTATTCAGATACTCATAATAATAGTGGTTCAATTAATATCTAATAGAATTTTACATTTCATATCTTTTTTAATATTCTACAATTCTTTTAAACGTTTTATTTAATACACAAAAAAGGTTTAAATATTTTTAATAAATATATATAACATTATAAAAAAAATGATAATTTCTTCACTTAATAAATTTATTATATGATTACACTTAAATCATTTTTCAAATGGTAACTTTTTACTGCCTATCATGTATTTGTATTTTTTGGTCATTATCTATTTTTTTTAGTTATTCAAAATTTGAATAATTATGATATTAATGGGTATTCTACGTATTCTATTACTTCCAATCAATTTAATTTTGTATAATTTGTTTCTTATAAAGTAACCTCTTAATTACCACTGATACTGTACAAACTTAATTCAATGAACAATTTTATAATTTTGTTAATGTGTTCTTTTTACATTCTATCAGAAATTTATGGAAATAGATCTGATCAAAACAGTAGACATGAAAAAAATATAACTGGTTAGTATTCTACTTTTTTTTCTTTATATATTTAGTATTGTGACATAATTTTAATAGGTAAATAAATTTATAAAAAAATTATTATTTTATCCTTATATATTAGCATATTAATGTATTCATAGTAAACATTAAGTGTGAGTATAATTGATGTTAAAAATTTTATTTATTTAAGATCATTACAAGAACCAATTATAAAAAAAGAGTGCCAATGCCTAACAAAAAAAATTTAAATCTATACACAAAAAAATTTATAAAAACCAATATAATACTTAAAATATTTATTTGCCAATTAAAATAAAAAATATGTAAACTTTAGCGAAAATAAAAAAATAGTTAATTTAAAAAATTTTATATTTTGTTGAATCATTTTGTTATAATTCACACAAATATGACAAAATAAAATAATTAAATAAAATGTTAAAAAATTTATTTATTTAAGATCATTACAAGAACCAATTATAAAAAAAATTGCCAGTGCCTATAAAAAAATTAAAATCTATATACAAAAAATTTTATAAAAACCAAAATAATACTTAAAATATTTATTTGCCAATTAAAATGAAAAATATGTAAAATTTAACGAAAACAAAAAAAATAGTTAATTTAAAAAAATTTATATTTTGTTGAATCATTTTGTTATAATTCATACAAATAAGACAAAATAAAATAATTAAATAAAATATATTTTAAGAAATAAAATAAATAGTAAAAATTAAAATGATAACTCTAGGCGAAAGCATACAAAATAAAAATTATTAGAAGTAATAGAACAAATAAAATATGAACCAATATTATCGTTATGTATTGTATTATTTCGACCAGTAATATCTAAACATTTAAAAAATATGAAACAAAACATACAAACTAAAAAATTTAGCCAAATACAAAAATCGTCATACCCTGTATAAGATAATTAACTAAAAAATGCTATAAGACAACTGATGCAACAGAGAACTTTATACAAAAAAAATTATGACTTTTAAATATGGATATAATTTTAATCTTTAAATCTTTTTCATTGATATAAATATTTTTGTTTACAAACTTCAATTTATTGACGACTAATGACTTATATTTTTTTAATAGATAATTTGATTTCAAAGGAGCTCATCAATATATGCTAGGAGATAAAGACAACGAATTTGAACATCTGTTTTATGCAAGAGGTACGTACTAATTATCATTAACTGAGACATACTAGATATACTATAAATATATTAACAAATATCAATTACAGTAAGAAGGATTCCAAAGTCTCTGGAGTGCATGGAAAGATGAGCAAGCAATTGCATCAATCGAACCAATAGACAATAAAGTAATTTTTTAAATTAATTACTGTCAAAATTGCATTAAATATACATACTTCTATTTCTATGTTAGTAATCATAATCATATGTTATCTAACAGGTTCATTCCCTTCAAATTTATTCTTTTGGTTGGAGAGGATAAGTTAAAACAGACAAGACCCAATTCTGGAAGATAATAAAAAAGGAAATATTGTTCCAACAACATATAAGGTAATACAATCATCGTAATTAGAATGTTATTGATATGCCTATTATCTATCTCCTTTCTATATTCTTCATGTTCCATTAAATAAATGGAAAGAGTTTATGCCTAAAATATTAAAAAGTTACTCTGAAATTGCAATGGAAATTATGTTTCCATGTTGAATAAAGTTGCAAAAATAATTTTAAACCAATGATAATAAATTAAATATTTTTCTTTTTCTAGCAACAAACTCACAGAAGCGGAACCAACTTATGTTAGTAAAGAAGAACATTGCAGGTACCTTATTATAGATTAAGAAACCACACAAAATAGAGGTAATATCGGATAATTATAGATTTGAATGCTCTACAGAGGGTTTAATGGTTTCTTTTGTTGTGCATGTGTAGAAAATCCAATCTCAAACAACAAATTTCAATTTTACAGGTTTTATTTTTTTTATTGTTAAATTGTCGTTCAAATATAATGAAATTTGTATTGGCATATGGTATATTTTATTGATTTCTAAATTTTGTAGTTCTTCAAGGCTCAAGAATTTATTGATAAGGAGATGTATGAGGAATTGCTAAAGATTTTTACTCGGTTACAAATTCAGAAATTACTTTAAATTTATCTTAACGTTTTTACTTATAGTTTGTTCTATAATCACAAAAAAAAGACAATTATTTTTTTTCTTTACACTTTTTGTAGGTACAAGAAAGATTCTTCAAATACAGATTCGTATTTTGACTTACCACTAAAAATTAAAAGTCCCTAAACAAAGAAAAAGAATATGACTTTTAAATATGGCTATTTTTTGTAAACAATCGTATTTTTCTATTTATTTTTATGACTTTGAGTTAGATAGAAGAAGATAAAATATTATTGTAATAACTATTTTATGGATTATGTTATTTGTAGATAAGTGATGTATGTGTTCATTATAATTAAATCATTTTCATATTATTATTGTTTATAGATAGGTAATATATTATTATTTTAATTTGAAAATTTTTATATTATCATTGACTATTCTATATTATTATTTTTATGTTATTCGAATTTAAAATTTTAAAATTTATTAAAATAATTAACATTAAATCCCATAGAAAAAGCGGCTGAACAGGTACAGCAGTACCTGTTAAGCCGCTAGTATATATATATATATATAGAGAGAGAGAGAGAGAGAGAGAGAGAGATCGTAATACCACACCACCTCTATTTTACAACTTAAGCGTAAAGCTCTGTGTGGTAGAGTGTTACATATAGCATCCAAGAAACTTAGTATCCGATATTCCGAGGCAGAATTAATTATGTTATCAATGTTAGGTAATGAGAACCAATTCTTTGGGAATGCTTTATTTAAATCCATATAATCAACACACATTTGACATTTATCATTGGATTTTTCACCATCATAATATTTGATAACTATATTGAATAAGTCAATTCTCTTATGAACCCAACATTAAATAGCCCTTATACTTGTTTCTTGACCTCGGCAGCTCGGTCGGACGACATCTTTTGATGTTGTTGAGCAACCATATTAAATGCTAGGTCAATAGCAAATTAATGGGATATAAATGTGGGATCTATACGTAGCATATCAGAAGATTTTCATGCGAAAAGGTCTACATTACCTCTCAAGAAGTTCTGCACTTTTGACTTTAAGGGAAAAAGACAAATCCCTATTGATCATAGTACATTTGTCAGCAATATCCGCAATTTGAAATTTTTTCAAATTTCCATTGGGTTCTTGCCTCGATTTCTCTTGGACTTGAGAATCCAAATCTAGTAGGAAAATTATAGTGAAATCCTTGGCCTTATCTTTCAAGGTCAAATTTGCTTTATTGTAATTGATGCCAGCTATCCAATCTCCCCGAATAGTGGCTACCCGACCTTCAGTTGTTAAATTTCGTTACTGAAAATTTTGTTGTAATGAAAGTGCAGAAGTTGTTGATAGTTTTCCTTCCAAGGATCATATTATATGCTGTGGAAAGAACCACAAATTCAGCCTGTACAACATGAACATTAGCACTTTCCCCTACTGTGAAGAGAAGGTCTATTGTCCCGTCTGCCTTGATAAAGTGATATCCTAAACCAACCAACCCAGGAAGATGTGGCTTCAAGTGCTGATCCTTCAAACCTAGGGGGTCATAAGCGTTCCAGAAAAGTAATTTCGAGTTTGATCCATTGTCAGTTAAGATTCTCTTGACAATTCCATTTTCCAATTTCGCTGTGATCACCAATGATATCATCATCAGATGTGGCATATTGAAAATCTTCCATGGTAAATTGCATAGTTGGGATTTTGCTAGATTTTGCCAGACCATTCTTTCTAACAACCATGTTCACCACAACCTTGGTAGTATTATCTTAGGGCTATGCAGGTCTGGTGTTTCTAGGATTTTTGGTCTCCTAATCATCATCTTCATTATTCCTTCTTGGTGGCCTTACATGTTGAACAAACTCGGGCAACTTCTCATCTCGAACTGCTTGATCGAATGCATATTTCATATCTACATAATCTTTAGTTCGGAGACCATAAGACTTGTGATAGTCACAATATTGTGACTTACTCAAAGAAGCCCTAAGTCGGATCTATCACGCCTTAGGAAGAATGTCCCTTTGTCATACTTGTTGATAAACTTCAATTAAAGAAGCTACCAAAGGGGTGTAAATTATAACTTTCCAACTCGTGGTATCGTTGACTTTGGGGTGGACGATTGCCCCGAGCTTCCGACTTTATTAAATGACGACCCGAGTTTTTCCTTTTAATAGACACCCTTTGAAATATATTCATCCCGCATATATTCCAAGGCGATTTGATGAATTTTCTCCATAGATTTTACATTTTTAGAAGTCAAGTGTTGCCTGCAATTGCCTTCCAACAATCCTGCAATAAGACACAACCACGCGACTTTCGGAGTATGTGTGTTAACTTCCAACAATACTTTGTTAAAACGATCTAAATATTCTCGGATACTCTCACCAACTCTTTTTTCTACATGAATCAATAAAATTGAATGCTTGTTGTCTTGAGTTCTTCTAGTGGTAAAATGTGCAAGAATTTTCATCTTGATATCGTAAAAGAAGAAATGAATCCAGACAGTATGGAATTAAACCAAGCCATTACTGGTCCCAACAATATTACCGGAAAAGCTTTACATCAGATAATATCTCCTACTCCTTCTAGATTCGATCATTCTTGCTTCAAATGTGTCTACGTGCTCTTGAGGATCCGATATTCTTTCATACTTCAAATCTGTTGGTTTGGCAATCGGACTTGTAGGACGTGAGAAGAAAATGGAGTCTGTCCCATGATAACATGTTTCTGAGAATCGCTATGCCTTTTAAGACTTTCACTCCTTTGCGGAGTTCTTCTCCTTTTAGACCGGCCGGTCGAGATTTAGTTCATGACCTTCTTCCTAGCTCACAACGTCCTCCCTCACATCGGGAGGCTCCCTCCTATTTCTCTAAGGAAAGTGAAAATGATGACGATCATCCTCCTGATGTCGCCTATGTACTTGGTTCGGGGTCTTTTTGTCGCCACTATCATGCCAGTCTCTTGTCATACGACTTCAAGATCGAGATTGTCGCGAATATGATCATTTTACAAGCTGGCGTTCCAACTCTTGCTCAAGATGGCGCATTTCTTACATAGCATAGACATAATCCTCTCCTAAGCAAACAAAGTACTGACCTCCAATGTTTTGACATTCTCGATGACCAATCCCAGGGGGCTTTGATCTTGACGTTCCCTTTCATTGAGATTGGGAGTAAAGTCAATGTCGTGTCCATCGTCACTGTCTTGTTTTTCCTTGTGAGGTGTTACCGAGTGAACAATTGAATGTATTCGATTATCCATGGTGTCAATAACTTAGGATCCCCACAGACAATGTCAAATGTATATACCCGAAGCATAGTTTCTGAATTAATGAGTTACAGAAATCTTAATCCACATTGAGTTAATACGAAGTTTGAAAAATAACTTGCAAAATATTCTAATGCTTAAGTCAATAGTGCTTTTATGGGATAGCTAGAGAATCATATGTACCTGCTGTATTCCCCCTTCTTCCTTGATAACATCTATTCGATGTGATCATTTAGACGTTTACCGTTTTTAATACCATGATTTAGCAATAATGTATCGAATTACTGTTCTTCATGCCTTTTAATTATTTTTCCGTTAGATTTTATTGAGCTCATAATGTAATATATATCCTCACTTAATCAGTATCAAGTAGTTATTCTTGTCCATAACAATTCTAACTGGAGGTCTTGGATTCGATTTTAAGCATGATAACTACTCTTATTTTGATTAAATTTATTTTAAAATTTATGTTTCATTAGTTTGTACTTGCACCGGAATAAAAGCAAATGGGCTGGGAAGTTCTGTTAACTCTTTATATATGTCTATCGAATCTTTATTTTATCAAAAATGTTATGTATACATTAAAAAAATAGGTATTAAATTAATTATTTTATATTTATATATAAATATATATAATTTAAATTATTTTTAATATATATTATTTAAATATATATTTTATATTGGTGATTGATTTGAGAACTAATTTTGTAACATCATCGTTAATTTATAAGTTGGATGCAAAGTACAATTAGTATAATTTGAAGGTTTTATTTTGTGGAGACTTTGGTCTTTTATGTGTTGACCGCGATTGTGACCATGCACACGATCTGAGCGTCCACATATTTCATATTATGTTAAATCTTGGCCCTTTGTTCAACTTTGAGTTTACCACGTTTTATATATTAGCTATGCACACGTTTTAGACATGAAAAATAAGTGGTTTTTTGAACTATTTTTCTCCACAAAAGAGAAAAGAAACATCCTTTTCACAATTTCTTTCATAATAAAAACTTCTCATGTCATATATTTTATATTGGTATAAAAAATCTTAAAATAGAATTAATAACTATTACACATACTGCAAACCAAATTATATGTTAACAAACTATAAAAAAAATCATCTGTTAGTTTTATTTTATCTTTATTGACAATATACTTGTTAACACATTTATCAATTATCAGATATTAATTGTCTTATATTTTGTTGCTAAAAATTTTAATAATTATTATAATTATCAGCAAAGATTTTTTTATTAGTCATAAAAACCTATAATTTGTCATTATAATATATGAAAGATGAAAAATATACAATTATCACAAAAAAATTAACTAAAAACATAGTAGTAATAATAATGCTGCTACCGCTAAAAATTTACTGTTAGAACTGATTTTTCTTATAGTGACAATTAAGTTAAAAAATATTAGATGATACAATTTTTCTTTTAAAAACAAAAATTAGTCGACTCTATTTTTTCTACTAAAAATATCAATTCCCTGACATTCCGCTTAAATTAAAGGAAAATGTAACCAATGAAAAACATCAGAGAAGCTTACAAGCTAATATACAAGTTGACTAATTATAACTGCCGACTAACTCAACAGCTGTCAACTAAGCAATTTAACCATAGATAAACCATTTAGAATAATTAACTTAACCATGCCTATAACCATTAGCTACCAGGTTGGCAGATTGTCTAACCAATCACAACTAATTAATAATAATTTGGCTTAGATTTAATGCATATCATAATGAATAAAGGAATCAAAAAGACTTATTATTGCAATGGCTCTCTTCTATTATACCCTTGCAAGAGAATAAATTAAAGTAACCATAACAACAAAGAAACACAAAATACAAGATGAAGATCATTCATGCATGCATGCAAAATCCTTACTGCTAACAACAAACTAAATATATAAAAAGTGATTAATTAATTAATTTTTGGTGGAAATGATTGTCTTCAAATAAAGAGGGTCACAAGGAATAGCAAGTGCGCCCTCCTGAGAGAAACCGTACTCCTCTTCAGCTTGCTTTAAGAGTTGAACAAAGTCAGGGTTATCCAAATGCCCCAATTCAATGAAGAACCTCTCTTCCTTCCAACCTTGTGTTGCAATCACCACAAAATGCCCCTCTTTCACTCCTTTCTCATCATCACGTGACGATGATGAGAACAACAATTTCTTCATCATTGGTAACAACCCTCCCTTTCCCTTCCTCCATAATAATCCTCCTCTACTACTAATACTTCTTCTTTTAGCCATGTGTCTAGAGAAGAAAAGGTTCATCTATTGAAAAACTGTTGCATGCAATATCCCAATATATATAGAGGCTGCTGTGAGATACTTAATCAATAATGGGAAGCAATTGATTAAATCTGGGTACGTATAGATAAGCATATATATAGTATAATCGACAATGGCATGTGAGATCTCATTAATGGTGACTGTCACTGTTTCTCCAATTTTGGGGAAATTTTAGCTAAGAGATAGGAAGATTCTCAGATGATGTCACAATAAGAATGTTTGGCAATTGGCATTTAATTATTTGCATTTTTCTGAGAGCGTTTAAGGCCTAAAGAGTAGGTGATGTAGTCATTGCTAAATTATTGTTTAGCTATTGAGTTTGGAAGAATTCCAATAAGACAAATTGATCAGGATTTATTGATTTATTTATGTATTTATTTATTTCTTTATTATTATTATTATTATTATTATTATTATTATTATTATTATTATTATTAGTTTAGATTTTGTTGGTATTAAAAAATGAGTTTTGTCTTTCATTGATGAAAAACTAGGGAAGAGAGAATTGAAAAGTGTATGATTTGATCATTTGAGAGATAACATAATGGTATATTATTGTGTTATTTCTTAGAGAATACAATGAGCTTTATATACATAGCTAGTGGAGGGAAACATAAGCAACTAATTCTAGTATGAAATTTAGAGACTAAGTAACAGTTATATCTTGCTTTGTATGAGCTGATTCTTGATCATTTTTACTTGTGCATGGGTTATCTCTGTTATCCTCCCTCAAATTGCATTTTCAAATGTAGCAAGTAGAAATTTATCTAACTCATTTAGTTGGAATAACCTTTTTTTTTTCTACTATCTTTGTATCAAGGTTTAGGAGTTTGGTTACCCAATAGGCCTTGTGTTCCAGTTTCACTGGCTGGTGGCATGCCTTCCCATACACCAATTGATATGGTGATGTTCCTATAAGGGTTTTGAAAGCTGTTCTGTATGCCCAGAGAGCATCATCAAGCTTTCTTGCCAATCCTTTCTAGAGATATTTACCGTTCTTTCTAGGATTCTCTTTAGTTCTCTATTTGAGACTTCAACTTGCCCATTTATCTGTAAATGATATGGGGTGGCCACTTTATGGCGAACTCCATATCGTCTCAGCACATAGTCAAGCTGTTTGTTGCAGAAATGAGTTCCTCCATCACTGATCAGTGTCCGAGGAACACCAAAACTGCTGAAGATGTTCCTCTAGAGGAACTTCATTAATACTCTAGTGACATTTGTAGGTGATGCAACCGCCTCAACCCATTTAGACACATAATCTACTGCCACAAGAATATAGGTGTTTGAGTATAAAGGTGGGAAAGGACCCATGAAGTCTATACCCCAGACATCAAACAACTCAATCTATAGGATCCCTTGCTGAGGCATGTTGTGGCCATGAGGGAGATTCCCAATCCTTTGGCAACTGTCACGGCGACGGACGAACTCTCAAGAATCCTTAAAGAGTGTGGGCCAATAGAAACCACTTTGGAGAACCTTCGTGGCTGTCCGCTCTCTTCCAAAGTGCCCTCCATAATCGGAGCAATGGCAATGCCATAGGATTTTCTGTGCCTCCTCTTTAGACATACAGCGGCGGATTATCCCATCCGAGCATCTCTTAAAGAGATACGGTTCATCCCACAAGTGGTGTCTAGCATCATAAATGAGCTTTCGAGCTTGCTTCCTATTGTACTCCTTGGGGATGAATCTTATAGCCTTGTAATTTGTAATGTCTGCAAACCAAGGTGTCGTCCGGAAGGCAAAGAGTTGATCATCCGGAAAGGTTTCAGACACCTCAGTAGAGGGAGGAGATGTCCTTTCTACTGGTTCAATCCAAGATAAGTGGTCAGCCACTTGATTTTCTGACCCCTTTTCTGTCTCTAATTTCTACATCAAACTCTTACAGGAGTAATACCCATCTTATCAGCCTGGGTTTAGAATCCTGCTTGGTGAGTAGATATTTAAGAGCAGCATGGTCAGTATAAATAATGACCTTAGATCCTATTAGATAGGATCTGAACTTGTCAATGGCATAAACCACTGCAAGTAATTCCTTCTCTATTGTAGTGTAGTTATTCTGCTTGTCATTTAGAATGTGACTGGCATAATAAATGACATGCAGAAGCTTGTTATGCCTCTGCCCTATAATCGCGCCAATGGCATAGTCACTAGTGTAACAGCCCAGACCACCTGCTAGCACGATATTTTCTGCTTTGGCACACAAGGCCTCACGGTTTTGCCTATGACGATAAGGATGATAGCCGAAGCCCCCCACACTCACTCGTCAAAATGCGTCATGCTAGGGAGAGGTATGCACACCCTTATAAGGCATGATTCATTCCCCTCCCCAACCAATGTGGGACCTTACAATCCACCCCTCTAAGGGAGTCCAGCACCCTCGCTGGCACATCGATCTGGGCTCTGGCTCTGATACCATCTGTAACAGCCCAGACCACCCGCTAGCACGATATTGTCCGCTTTGGCACACAAGGCCTCACGGTTTTGCCTTTGACGATAGGGATGATAGCCGAAGTCCCCCCACACTCACTCGTCAAAATGCATCATGCTAGGGAGAGGTATCCACACCCTTATAAGGCATGCTTCGTTCCCCTCCCCAACCAATGTGGGACCTTACAACTAGTGTCACACATCAGTTCGAATGGTAAGTCCCAGTTGGGTGCAGAGATGACAGGCGCAGTGATAAGCTTAGCTTTCAGAGTCTCAAAGGCCTGCAAACACTCTTGGTTAAAGACAAATCGAGTGTCAGTAGCTAGTAGGTTGCACAGAGATTTTGCGATTTTAGAAAAATCCTTTATAAACCTCCTATAGAATCCTACATGTCCCAGGAAAATTCTGATTCCCTTGACATTATTGGGTGGTGATAATCGCTCAATTACCTCCACCTTAGCTTGATCCACCTCTATTCCTTTGTTCAAAATCCGATGCCCAAGAATAATTCATTCAGTCACCATAAAGTGACATTTTTTCCAGTTTAAAACCAGGTTTGTCTCTTGGCATCGTTTGAGAACTAAGGCCAGATGGTTAAGGCAGGAGTCAAATGAGTCTCCAAAGATGGAGAAGTCATCCTTGAACACTTTAAGAAACTTCTCCACCATATCATAGAAGATGGAAAGCATACACCTCTGAAAGGTGGCAGGTGCATTGCACAGGCTAAATGGCATCCGCCTATAAGCAAACACACCATATGAGCATGTAAATGCTGTCTTTTCTTGATCCTGTGGATCTACAGCAATTTGATTATAACCGAAATAACCATCCAGGAAATAATAAAATGCATGTCCTGCTAGTCTCTCTAGCATTTAATCTATGGCATCTTGGCCCTATACTCATCAACCTTAGTTGATGTAGGTTGAATTCCTACAGAATTGGAAGGGGGGTCAGTAGCTTGCTTAGGAAGGGTCTTATCAGAACTTGTATATGTCTGATCATTCCTAGTTGGGTGTTCAATATCCTTGCTGCCCCCTTCCTGGCGTTCAACGCCAAGGGTGGGTATCCCTTCTTGGCGTTGAACACCAAGAATGTTTCTCCCTTTTGGGCGTTCAACGCCAGGAGTGAGTACCCCTTCTTGGCATTGAACGCCAATGACATTCCTCTTTGGGCGTGCAACGTCCTCAGAGGTGTCTTGGACTGCAGTCTGGTTATCCTCTATCAGCTATTCTTTCCCTAGTTTCCCATTGTTCTGAAGTTGGGTGTTCAATATTTTTCCACTCCTCAGTTGGATTTTCTGACACTCATCTTTCATCTGCTTAGATAATTGCTGCCTTGTTTGACTCAGTTGGGCTTCTACATTCCTGTTGGAAGCCTGAGTTTCTCGCAAAGCCTCTTGCAGCTCCAGCAACTGCTATGTAAAGGCGTGCAGCTACTAAGTCAATGGGTCATCTTGTTCTAGAGGGTTAGACTCAGCAGATATTGCCTTAACCTCTCCTTTTATGGAAGTCTCATCAATCGAGTATAGATGTTGGTTCATGGCAACTATCTCAATAAGTTTGTGAGCCTCTTCAATTGTCTTCCTCATATGTATAGAACCACCAGCAGAGTGGTCTAGAGACATCCTAGCCATGTCCATGAGGCCATAATAAAAGATGTCTAATTGCACCCATTCTGAAAATATTTCAGTGGGGCATTCCATAGCATTCTTCTATACCTCCCCCAGGCATCATGGAAAGATTCATTATTCTCTTGTTTGAAGCCTTGGATGTCTAGCCTTAACTGGGTCAATTTCCTTGGGAGAAAGTATTGATTCAGAAACTTTTCTACTAGCTGCTTCCATGTTTTCAAGCTAGATTTGGGTTGGTTATCTAACCACCTCTTTGCGTGATCTCTTACAGCAAAGAGAAACAGTAGCAGTCTGTAGACATCCTGGTTTACTACCTCAGTGCATATTGTATCAGCAATTTGTAAAAAGTTTGCCAGAAACTCAGTAGATTCTTCCTGTGGAAGTCTAGAGTACTGGCAGTTTTGCTGCACCAGAATAATGAGCTGAGAATTTAGCTCAAAATTACTTGCTCCAATGGGGATATATTGATACTTCTCCCATAGAAGTCAGAAGTGGGGGCCATGTAGGAACCCAAAGTTCTTCTGAACTGTTTATTCCCATTCGGGTTCATGGTGAAGAAAGGTAGGAGAGATTGGATATTACGAAGTAAAAAGGGAAACTAGAATTAAAATATTTTTGTTTTTATTTTATTTATTTATTTAACTTCGAAAATAGGAAAGAAATTAAAAGCTAATTAACTAAAAGGATTTGAAATTTGAAGGATGATTTTCGAAAAAGAAGAGAGAGAAATTAGTTAGAAAATTTTGAAAAAGAAGAAAGAGAAAACAAGTAACTAATTAAGAAATATTTGAAATTAAGTTAAGATAGAATATTAGAAAAAGATTTGAATTTAAAATTTAAAATTAGAAAAGATAAGATGAAAAATAAAAAGATTTGAAAAAGATTTGATTTTGAATTTTGAAATTGAAACAAGATGAGATAAAGATTTGAAAATAAGTTTGAAAAGATAAGATATGGTGAAGACTTGAAAAAGATTTGAAAAAATAAGATTTGAAATTAGATTTTTGAAACAGATTTAAATTTGAAATTCGAATTTTGAATTTTTAAATTTTAAATTTTGAAATTGAGTTTTAAAATTTGAATTTGAAATAAGATAAGATAAGATTTTTTGAAATTAAAGGAAAGATAAAAAGATAAAATGCAGATTTGAAAAAGATACGAAAAGATAAGAATTAAAATTTAAAATTTGACTTTAAGATAAGATAAGATAGTGATTTGAAATTAAAATTTGAAAATCTTTTTGGAATTTTCAAAAATTTGATTAAAGATAGAAAATATATTTTTTATTTTTTGAATTAATAAAGAGAGAGAAAAACAACCAAAAGACACCAAACTTAAAATTTTTAGATCAAGAGACACTAATTTTCGAAAATTGAAAGAACAAACACTAAAAGACACTAAACTTAAATACCAAGAAAGAACACGAAGAACAATTCAAAAATTTAGAGAAAACAAAGAACACACAAAGGACACCAAACTTAAGAATTGACACTAGACTCAAACAAAAGACTCTATTTTTGAAAATTTTTGTAAAAAGAAACAAGAAAGTTTGAAACTTTAACAAGAACAAGAACAAAAGAGTCAAACAAAAGATAAAGATTAATCAAGAAAAGCAAAATTTTTGAAAATTTTTTTGATTTTTTCAAAAAAGAAAATAAAAGACTCAAACAAAATGATAAAAAGTACCTAATCTAAGCAATAAGATAATCCGATAGTTTGTCAAATCCAAACAATCCAGGGCAACAGCGCCAAAAACTTGGTGTACGAAATTGGCTCCGCACGTTTCGCATAGATAGACCGGCAAGTATACTGGGTCGTTGACGATTAGGTTTTCTGCCGGTAAAGAATTTTTATAAGAATATAATCGCGTTGTAAGTATAGTTTCTAAACCAACAGAGAATCCTTTCGTACAAAAGTTTGGTTGTCACAAGTAACAAAACCCAATAAAATTTATAACCGAAGTATTTAAACCTCGGGTCATCTTCTCAAGGAATTGCAGGGAAGTATGATTTATTATTGGTTAGGGAAATTGTTTATTTTTGGGTTTTTGAAATAAGGAATAAGTAATTTAAATGGCAAGAAAAATAACTTAATAATTATAAAGAAAACTCTTGGTAAGGTATGAGAACTGGAAATCCTATCCTAGTTATCCTTATCAGGTGTGATGAGAATTGGATTTTGCTCCCACTTAGTGAACCCTTACTAAATAAAGGAAAGTCAAGTGGACCAATCAATTTGATCCTCAAGTCCTAGTCAACTCCTGTGGAAAGACTAGCTTTAGAGCGATTGAAATCAATCAGCAATTCCCAATTTTCAATCAACTGCTGAGTCTGATAACTCAAGTGTTACCAATTACTTAACCCAAGCAAAAAGGGAATAAATCTAAATTAAATTGAAAGCATCAATAACTGAATAAAACAATTATAAATCTAAAATACCTCAAATTATATTAAATAGAATATTCAAATCTAACATGGAAAAATTCATAAGCCAACTTGGCAACGTAAGTAATTAACAAGTAAAAGCATTAGAGTATCTAAAAGTAAAAGAGAAACATAAATTAAAGGAATATTGAACCTGGAATGGAGTAATAACCATAAAGTAAAAGAAATCCTAATTTTAAAACCTAAGAGAGAGGAGAGAACCTCTCTTTCTCTCTAAAAACTACATCTAAAACCTAAAATTATGTATATTATGAATGTTGTATGAGTTGTTGAATGAATGGATGGATTACCCCATTTTATAGCCTCTAATCTGTGTTTTCTGGGCCGAAAACTGGGTAAAAAATAGCCCAGAAATCGCCGGGCCCCCAGTGATTTCTGTAGATTCCTGTACGTGGCGTCTGTCACGCGAGCGCGTGGGTCACGCGTTCGCGTGATCTGGAGTTTTTCCTTGTCATGCGTACGCATCAGTCACGCGTACGCGTCATTTGCATTTTGCTCAAGGCACGCATCCGTGTCGTCCACGCGTACGCGTCGCTGCCATTTCGCGCTAGGCACGCGCTCACGTCGTCCATGCGTTTGTGTCGCTACCCTTTTCTTCAAAACTCCATTTTTGTGTTTTCCTTCCATTTTTGTATGTTTCCTTTCTGTCCTCTAAGCCATTCTTGCCCTATGAAGCCTGAAAATACTTAACAAACAAATCACGGTATCGACTGGTAATGAAGGATAATTAAATTTAATATTTTTAAAGCATAGGAAACGTATTTTTCACACTTATCACATAATAAGGAAGGAAAAGTAAAACCATGCAATTCATATGAATAAGTGGGTGAAGAATTGATAAAAACATTCAATTTGAGCACAAGATGAATCATAAAATATGGGTTTATCAACCTCCCCACACTTAAACAATAGCATGTCCTCATGCTAAATCCAAGAGAAAGAGTAAAGGTAAAATGGTGGAATTTTATGCAATGCAATCTATTCTAAATGCAACTAAATGTGAAATGCTTCTACCTACTTGGTTAAAAGTAAAAAAATTCTCCAAGACAAACATAAGTTAGATTCCACTAATTTAAATCATACAATAAAAGACATGTAAACTTGTAAGAAGATAGCTCATGAAAGCAGAGAACATAGAATCAAGCGTTGAACCCTTACTGGTAGTGTATATGCACTCTAATCTCTCAAGTGTCTAGGGTTAATTCACTCTACTCTTCTCTAGTCATGCTTTCTAAACTTTGTTCTTCATCTAACCAATCAACGAATATTTAATGTACCAATGCAAACATCATGAGGTCTTTTCAAGGTTGTAATGGGGCTAAGGTAAGGGTGAGGATATATGTATGGCCAAGTTAGCTATAATATGAATCTTTAATTAACCTAAGCTCTTCACCTATACACACACTCTATGTACTTCTAAAATCATGCTTAGCTACCCAAGGTTCCCATTTTTGCATATCATACTCATGTATTAATTTTTCTTTTAATTTTTATCACATATGCATTGATCTTTTCCTTAACTTAACTTAGCATTGGGGTAATTTTGTCCCCTTATTTATTTACTTATTTATTGAATATTTTTTTAGATTTTTTTTAAATAGAAAAATAAACATAACTTATCAATGCACATGGATTTTTAATTTTTCTGGTCTCACATGAGTAAGTACCCAAATTCCCAATATTTTATCAAAGTAAAAACATAACACATTCCCTTATTAACCCATGTTCCCACAGTTCCCCACACTTGATTGACACACAATCTCTATCTTAAGCTAACCAAAGATTCAATTGGGGTAATTAATTATTTTTCCGTTTAAGGCTAGTGATGTGATAAAATATAGAATAAATGGGGATTAAAAGGCTCAAAGTGGCTGACAAAGGTAAATGGAAGGGTAGGCTATTTGGGATAAGTGAGCAAAAATAAATGATGACCTCAATCATATGCAAGCATGTAAATACACTAAATAATGAACATATAGAATGGAACAAAGTAAAGTCTGTAATTATAGAGAAGGAAACACACAAGAAAAAATATTATGGTTAAATAATGTAACCATGTAATTAAGCTCAAATCTCACAGGTTGTGTGTTCTAGCTTTAAAAACCATGTTTCAAATACAACTTCAAACAAATTTAACACAATTTTTTCAATTTAAATTAGTAATATACTATAAAAAGGGTCTTGAAAAGAAACTCATTACTTTAACCAAGCGGTGGTAAAATATGCACAAAATCAAGAAAATATGCAATCAAACATGTAAATGCAATAATAAACTAATAAAGAAAATAAGACATTGGTGTTGGGAAGAAAATAACTAACCCATGGAGATCGGTATCGACCTCCCCACACTTAAAGATTGCACCGTCCTCAGTGCATGCTAAGATGTGCGAGTGGACGGGTTATTCCAACTGATGCTTTTTCTTTAGAGTTTGTGCAGATGGACTTGTCTGTCGCCCCATGTAAACGTTTTCTGTTTCCCTTCCTCGGTGGCCATCCTGAAAGAAGAGGAAAAAGAAGAAAAGTAACCCAAAAATAAAGATAGGAGACAATTTAAAATATGGTTGGGTTAATGCCAAATAATGAGGGTCTCAATTACATGGTAGCTACAACATGCAAGTGAGAAAATAATAGAAGAACATGGCATACCAGTAGTGTAAAATTTGCAACAAAGGGGAGGAGTGTGGGTAATTTAAGACACTATAAGTTCATATCAATGCAAAAGGAGTACAAGTATCATAAAAGATTAGCATTGATTTAAATAATATTATCCAACAGTGGAAAACAAGTCACTAAGCACCAAAATAATACCAGAAAAGATACAACAATTGAATAAGAAAATTTAACACCATTAGAAAAATAATAGACTTAGAAAAGAAAATAAAAATATGCACAAAATTAAAATGCAATGAATGAAAGTATGCAAATAAATTAAGTAAAAATAGAATGAAAGTGAAGAAAGATGAGAAGTTAAAGAGATGAAGAAGAAGAAAGTAAGAAAGGATGAAGAAAGAAGTATAAAGGAGAGAAAAAAAAATAGGATTGGGGAAGAAAAGATAAGATATCTGGCGCTGACATAGTAAAACTGTGCGTTACATGTGACGCGGACGCGTGGGTCACGCGATCGCGTGGTGTGTGATAATTTTCAGGTGACGCGGACGCGGGGTCACGCGATCGCGTGGCTTGATTTGTGCGGTTGGCGCGAGTGCAGCCTCGCGTACGCGCAACTCTCTGTTTAAAATGCGTTTTGCCAAAAATCTGGGTGATGCGTTTGCGTGGTTGACTCAATCGCGTGAATGGCCATATTTTGAAAAATGACGCGGATGCGTGGGGAACGTGTTCGCGTGATAGGGCTTGTGCTTCTAGCATTATTCCAGCCCAGCTCCATCATAACTCTTTGCCATACACCTCTTTACGTTGATTTTACAGGGCCACGCGTTCGCGTGGGTGACGCGGACGCGTGAGGAGGCTATTTCGCAAACGACACGAACGCGTCAATGATGCGGTCGCGTGGGCATATTTGTGCCTAAGGCACACCTCCAGCCACGCTTTCGCGTGACTTTCTGTTCAATTATCTTTTCTTTCGAATGCACCTTATGACGCGGACGCGTCAGTGATGCTTGCGCGTCGCGTGCTATTTTTTTTTATTATGCAGAATGCAGATGACTTTGCAGAAATTATGAATGAACATGAATAAAATAAAATAAAATAAAACTAAGAACAAAAAGGAAAGAATATACCATAGTGGGTTGTCTCCCACCTAGCACTTTTAGTTAAAGTCCTTAAGTTAGACATTTGGTGAGTCCCTTGTTATGGTGGCTTGTGCTTGAACTCATCCAGGAATCTCCACCAATGTTTGTGATTCCAATGGCCTCCGGGATCCCAAACTAGGCGTATAAAGCCTTCAAGCAAGTCAAAGCAAGTGACAAGGCCCCAAGAGTGTTGATTGCCAGAATGAATTCCAGGGTCCCAAACCTTGCTTTTGCACCCGTCTTCTTGTTGATCATTATTGTTCCAACCGGGTGGCAGGCAATCTGAATTCTCACTAAAGCGGCCAAAAAACTTCCTAGACCCATTCAATTGAGCTTTACACCAACCTTTGCATTTAAACTTTGAGCTTTCCACCATATTGAATCTTGCATGACGACTCCTACCACTAACCATCTCCCTCTTACTCTTAAAGCCACAAAGAACTCTAAGTTGCCCATCCGTCTCAAGCAAAGCATATTCAAGTGAGCTAATTAAGCTTAGAGATGAGAGATTTACCCACTTGAATGAAGAGATGGATGGTGATGGCTTTGGGAGAGAGGTCTCCAACAGCATTGGCAAGGTGATTTCCAGCTCCATTCCCTTGGGCTCTTTTTTGACAACTTCCACCTCTTTACGAGCTTCTTCAATATCAACCTCTTCCTCTTGGTAGCTTTCTTCCAATTCGATCTCTGCTTCATTGTTCACCAAGGGCATGGGAGGCTGTGCTTCTTCTTCTTTAATCTCTATGTCAAATCCGATGGGAGAGGATTCAATTGTAGATAGGAATTCATCAATAATTGAATCCATCTCTTGATCAACCTCTTCAAAGTCTTCAACCATGATATGCCTTGGAGGTTGTACACCTTCCTCAACATCAAATTCAAACTCCTTAGAAGGGGGTTCTGTGACTTGAGGTTCCCATGGACGTTCTACATCTTCTAAGTCTTCGACCACTTCTTCCTCTTCAACGATTATGGCTTCCTCTAATTGTTCCAGTACAAAGTCATGCTGCTTACTGTCCACCGGAGCTTCTCGCTTCTCCTTCATGCTGTGTTCTTCAGTAGATTCTCCACATGAAGCCATGGGGGTTCCTTGAGTGTCTGAACGTCGGGAGGGTAATCGATTTATTTCTTGCTCCAGTTGGTGAAGGGTTGCATGAAATTGATCTACTATTTCCTTGAGGCGAGCCTGTGATTCTTGGGTCGATGGATATGGACATGGTGCATATGGAAGTGGTGGTTCTTGGGGGTAATTGGATTGGAATTGGGGTGGATAAGGGTTAGGGTCATATGGAGGTGAATGGTTGTAAGTGGCTTGTGAGTATGGTGGTTCAAAGCTATGTTGAGGAGGTGGTTCATAGGCATATGATGTGGCTTGTTGGTAACTACAAGGGGGTCCACCATATCTATCATCTTGGTATGCACCTCGGAATGGCTTTTGACCATAGTAATTTGGTGGAGGTTGGTTGTAGCGCATTGGAGGGGGTTGTTGCCAAGAGAGTTGATCAAATCCTTGTGGCTCCTCCCATCTTTGATTCTTCCAACCTTGATGCCTATTTTCATTATAGTTTCCATTCCTTACAAAAACATTAGAACCAAACTCAAAGCGACGTGGGTGAGAACTCATAGTAGCTAATAAAAATTAAAAACAAAAATAAAAAGAAATAAACAAGCAAAATAAAATATTTACAATAACCAATAATAAGTCACACGTTTGCAATTCCCCGGCAACGGCGCCATTTTGATGATTAGGTTTTCTGCTGGTAAAGAATTTTTATAAGAATATAATCGCATTGTAAGTATAGTTTCTAAACCAACAGAGAATCCTTTCGTACAAAAGTTTAGTTGTCACAAGTAACAAAACCCAATAAAATTTATAACCGAAGTATTTAAACCTCGGGTCGTCTTCTCAAGGAATTGAAAGGAAGTATGATTTATTATTGGTTATGAAAATTGTATATTTTTGGGTTTTTGAAATAAGGAACAAGTAATTTAAATGGCAAGAAAAATAAATTAATAATTATAAAGAAAACTCTTGGTAAGGTATGAGAACTAAAAATCCTATCCTAGTTATCCTTATCGGGTGTGATGAGAATTAGATTTTGCTCCCACTTAGTTAACCCTTACTAAATAAAGGAAAGTCAAGTGGACCAATCAATTTGATCCTTAAGTCCTATTCAACTCCTGTGGAAGACTAGCTTTAGAGCGATCGAAATCAATCAACAATTCCCAATTTTCAGTCAACTGCTGAGTCTGATAACTCAAGTATTGCCAATTACTTAACCCAAGCAAAAAGGGAATAAATCTAAATTAAATTGGAAGCATCAATAACTGAATAAAAAAATTATAAATCCGAAATACCTCAAATTATATTAAATAGAATATTCAAATCTAACATGGAAAAATTCATAAGCCAACTTGGCAACATAAGCAATTAACAAGTAAAAGCATTAGAGTATCTAAAAGTAAAAGAGAAACATAAATTAAAGGAATATTGAACCTGGAATGGAGTAATAACCATAAAGTAAAAGAAATCCTAATTCTAAAACCTAAGAGAGAGGAGAGAACCTCTCTCTCTCTCTCTAAAAACTACATCTAAAACCTAAAATTATGTATATTATGAATGTTGTATGAGTTGTTGAATGAATGGATAGATTTCCCCACTTTATAGCCTCTAATCTATGTTTTCTGGGCTAAAAATTGGGTCAAAAATAGCCTAAAAATCGCCCCCAGCGATTTCTGCAGATTCCTGTACGTGGCGTCTGTCACGCGAGTGCATGGGTCATGCGTTCACGTGATCTGGAGTTTTTCCTTGTCACGCGTACGCGTCAGTCACACGTACGCGTCATTTCCGTTCTGCTCAAGGCACGCGTCCGCGTCGTCCACGCGTACACGTCGCTGCCATTTCGCGCTAGGCACGCGCTCGTGTCGTCCATGCGTTCACGTCGCTGCCCTTTTCTTCAAAACTCCATTTTTGTGTTTTCCTTCCATTTTTGTATGTTTCCTTTCTGTCCTCTAAGCCATTCCTGCCCTATGAAGCCTGAAAATACTTAACACACAAATCACGGCATCGAATGGTAATGAAGGATAATTAAATTTAATATTTTTAAAGTATAGGAAACATGTTTTTCACACTTATCACATAATAAGGAAGGAAAAGTAAAACCATGCAATTCATATGAATAAGTGGGTGAAGAATTGATAAAAACATTCAATTTGAGCACAAGATGAATCATAAAATATGGGTTTATCAATCTTCCAAGTAATACCTCAGGTGAGTGAGGGTCGATCCCACAGAGATTGTTGGTTTGAGCAAGTAGTGGTTACCTTGCAGATCTTAGTTAGGTAGATAGAAATTATAGTTTGTCACGGAAACGCATAAAACAAAATAAATAAATGAAACGTTCCTAGATAGATGAGAAATTAACGGTATGAGAACGATTGAGGCTTTGGAGATGCTTTGTCTTTTCGGATTAACTTTTCTTACTGTCTACTTCAATAACTTTCTGATTCCTTTAATGGCATCCGAAGTGATTAACCCATGTCTTCTCATCAAGTTAACCTCCTCCACTGCAGCAATCCACCATGTTGAGATGACTCATGTCCTCTCATCAAGCCACCTTTAGGTTTCTCACTGTTGTAGAAGATGAAGCTCCATTCCCCTTCACGATCCTACTCAAGGTGCCATAGACAAGGCAGATCTTCCGGATCAGAAAGTGCTGCATCTCTGACTCTAGCCTTAACGCCACAGAGACCTCACCTACCCACGGTCAACGAGATTTTATGTCACGTATCCAAAGTTGCCCAGGTACTCTATTGGAATCCGTAATACAATCTCTAGCTCTGGTTCAATGCTATCCTGGTCAGGACTCGCACAGAACCCATGTAGAACAAGGGTGATTGTCATGGGTCACCCTCAATTCATAAGATGAAGAACGAGAATGCATAAGAGAATAGAATCAGACATATTGAACTAAAACAGTAATATTATTGATCTATAAAACTCAGTAGAGCTCATAACCTTAACCTTAGGAGGTTAGTGACTCATACTGTATAAAAGTAGTAAAGTATTCGAATGGGGGGGGGAAGAAGAGAAGTTAGGGTGATCTCTTCCTATATATACTAATCTGCTTACTAAAGATTACAGAAATAAGATAAACTAGTCTTATAGTGCAAAAATCCACTTCTGGGGCCCACTTAGTGAGTGTTTGGGCTGAGCTTGAATACCTCCCACGAGCTAGTACTGCTTAGGGGCGTTGAACGCCACCCTGGGACTCCCTTTTGGGCGTTGGGACGCCAGCTACTCCCCTATAGGCGTTGAACGCCAGGAATGGAACTGGTGGCTGGCGTTGAACGCCAGTTTTGGGCCTTTATTTCCAAAGAAAAGTATGGACTATTATATATTTCTGGAAAGTCCTAGATGTTAGCTTTCCATAGCTGTTAAGAACTTGCCATTTGGACTTTTGTAGCTCCAGAAAAGCTCCTTCGAGTGCACGGAGGTCAGATCCTGACAGCATCTGCAGTCCTTTCTCTGTCTCTGAATTAGACTTCTGCTCAAACTCCTCAATTTCAGCCAGAAAATACCTGAAATCACCATAAAACACACAAACTCAAAGTAGAATCCAAAAATATGAATTTTTCACTAAAACCTATGAAAATATAATAAAACTTAAACAAAACATAATGAAAACTATATAAAAATGACACCAAAAAGCGTATAAAATATCCACTCATTAATCAATCAAACTACTTTTCTATTCGCCTGACTAAGATCTGCAGGATAACCACATCTTGCTCAATCCAGCAATCCTCATGAGATTCGACCCTCACTCACCTAAGGTATTACTTGGACGACCCGGTGTACTTGCCGGTTCAGTTGTGCAAGTTTAAATTTCGCGCACCAGCCAGCTAAAGTTACAATTGAAAAATAGTTTGATATACATACCTTATCTCTCCAAATATACATCAAAAGCCTCTAAAGGCAAGTCTTTAAAATAAATACATCATATAATTTTATCCAACAGAAGGAGACAATCTAAAAACCAAACAGAAGCAAAAATTCTTCTTTGCCATCTTTCAGATAAGCTCTCATTCACTGAGCAGCGTTGGGACCTGCATCTGAAAAACAAAAATAATATATGTGTGAGAACCCAAACCATCGGATTCCTAGTAGGGTAAAAGTGCTGAATTGATACAATATAAGGTAACTGGAACTCTCTAAGCAATCTTGATCTCCAAAGTTTCATCGATCCAAGCCTAAGGTTTTCACTAAACCCGAAAATGGCAAATTGCCTAAGGATTTCTAATCTATCTGTTTATTCTTAGTTTTTTGCAAACCTCCAATCAACACATCAGGAACAACTCTCAACGTCACCACCGCTAGCATAAGGGATGTTTCAGTTGTTCAAACACATACAAACAGTACAAAGAATATACAAGTAGTGAGAACAGATAAAGAAATTAGATCAAATAACATATAGGTACAGTTATTCAGAAAGGCAAGCGAAATACAAGACGCACACTGTAACAATAAACACAAATACAAATGATGCATGCCTGCTCTACAGCCAATAAGCTCATATGTCGGTTATAAGCCAAAATCTGACATGTCCAGTAGCAAACCCTAGACAGTCCCTCGGTGCGTGCATCCCCAAGAGGTATTCATATTCATATTCATTCATTCATCATCTCTTGGGAGAATCATCTGAAAAGGTCTAAGTGTCCAGCCACATCTTGTGACGGAGAGTCAACAAAGTCTCAAATCTTAATCCAGAGCAAATGGGACAAACCATAACCCTTGCATCTACTCAGGGAGTTCCAATCTCAACCCAGAGCAAGTGGGGCAAACCATAACCCTTGCATCTACCCGGCGAGTTCCAATATCAACCCATAGCAAGTAGGGCAAACCACAACCCTTGTATTAACCCAGGAAGTTCCCATATCAAATATCCAGGAGGAATAAAGAAGGGGATCCTAACCTTCCACCATCTCACTGGAGGCAAAATTACATTCCCAGGAGGAACAAAGAAGGGGATCCTCACATTCCACCATCTCACTGGGGTCGTACTTTATTGAAAAGAGTTCCCAAGCACAAACAATCATGCTTAATTCATAATCATAATCACAGCATATGTCTTCAAACTCATTTCCATCCTCCAATCATATCAACACATCCCTTTAATCACTTCTAACTCATTTTGACTCAATAATTTTCTTCCCAATGCTTTTTACCCTCTATATACCCATTATAGGGGTTACGAAGTTTACAAGCTTACCGAGAAAGCCAAACAGTCAAAAACAAAGATTTTTGTGACAAAACAGGACTTGTGCGTATGCATCACCCTTGTGCGGACGCACAAATCAAAAGTGCGTCCCAGCTTGTGCATACGCATGACCAGTTGTGCATACGCATAACTTGTAAAAATTTCTCTCATGTGTACGCATCCCTTGCACATATGCATGACCTAACTCCTGAATGAAAACACCGTACAGGCGACCATTTCTCGTGCATGTGACTCCCCAAAATTATGTTTTTTTGCATAAGTATTAATTTTTAGTTTTTAATACCAGTTTTCAATTATTCATAATTTTCTCTACAAAATTTTATTTTTCTTCATCCTTAAACTTATTTAATGTTCTAATCCGAGCGCCAAGTTATGGTCCATCAAAGTTGGTTAAAAACTCATTTTTACCAATTCCACACAAACCTTCAATTTCATCAATTCTCAATTAAATTCAATCCAAAACCATTTCAAAACCATTTCTACACATTCCAAATACTTATCTATCAATTATCAACCATTCCAAGCCTAATCAACCCACTTCCAACTTATTTAACACATTCTATCCATTATATCCATTCTTAATAACAATACACAATATTCATGTATCCAAATTCTCAATCAAAACTATAACAAACATACTTAATCTCATACAACAATTCAAATAACTTACCTCAACTTACCACATAGGAGATTCCTTATCCTATCATAGCCTCCGTCCCAATTTCCATATCGACGGCTCAATAAGCAATCAAATCAGAAAATTTATTCAATCACAATTTTATTCAAACTCAATCAAAATCATGCTCATTTTCCAAACCCACACTTTATCTCAACAATACTCAATCATCAACCAACATATATCACAATTTCCACTAAACCAAATAATCAACCACAATAATTCAATAATAATTTTAAGGCCATTAGCCTAGAACTTCATGTCACGTTACATGGTATTTACCCGAAACCTAAACCCATACCTTAATGTCGAAAATCTCATGGTTCCAAGATTTTCTTTTCAAACTTTCCAAGCCTCAAATGGGTTTACACCAATGTTCAAGCTCAAATTCCACAATTTCACCAAACCAAGCTTCCAATTACTCAATCTAACACCATATCATACAATTTGGCACAACGTCATAATAGGGCTCATATAAATTGATGAACCAAGAGGAAAAAAAGGGGTTCTTACCTTTACCTACTGAAATTGGTATTGACAACCACCAAGAACACAGGCTAGAAAACTCCCATAACATCAAAATTACCAAAAATCTTCAATACCCAAGCTCAAAATACAAAATCAGATTTGAATGAAAAATTGGAGATAGGATTTTGAGTTAATGGCTAACCTAATCATATATAATTGGAGAGGAGGATATAAGCTTTTAATGGTCACAAACGGTGCGGCAATCGGAGCTTTGTAGTAAAAGTTATCGTGATTTGAAGGTGATGAAAGCTAGGGTTTTCTTCTTCCCCTTTCTCTCTTCTATTCGCCCCTCTCTCTCTCTTGGAAGTTACAAATGTGGCTGAAATGAGTGTTGAGGGAGGGGTGTTAGTGTGTGGGTTTGGGCCTTGCACCCAAGTGAGGCCCAATCTGAATCTTAGCCCATTTGGCCTAACCTTGGGCCAAATCTTTTAAGATAAGTGTCCGAGTTTATGTTCTTAATATTATTCCTTGTTGTTTTCAGAGTTTTAGTTTCCTAACATGCAGTACCAGACAGATTTAAGTGAGTACAGATAATTTTAACGCTAGTATACGTTTTTTCCAAAATAATTATATTTTCGCGCTCAATTTAATTTTTTTAATTCAAATTTTGATGTTAAATTTTTAAATTATAAATTCTAATATTTTTACATATTCTGGGAGTCATAATTGCAATTAATGTAGTTTAATTAATCAATTTTCTTAATTTAATTTTCTTGAATTTTACAAGGATGAGAGAAACACTTTAATCGGTTTAGAATTTTAGTGAGAATTTTGGTAGTGAAGTTAAGCGAACATCAAGTTAGGATCCATGGAAGTTTTTGGCGTAGATATTCTATTCTTTTTCTTTTCTTAACTATCGTAAAGATGGTGAGTTTCTTTAAGGAGGAGGTGGCTTTTACTATGAAGTCGTGGCACTTAAATGGGAGTTATAAGGATGGTTTTATTAAAATATTATTTGGTAGATAATTACTAAAGCTAGATATATTAGATCACATGTATTTATTTTATTAGAGTAAATATTAGTTACTAATATATTTGATACTAGAAATATAATTATCTCGACCATGAAGGATTTATTAGAGTGCCTTAGTATATCTAAGTTCATTGGAAAGTGCCGGCCTAATCCGTACCAGTAGATTTTGGACTCGATTATTATATTAACGAACTTATCTCAGCTTGTACTAAATCAAGTAAAATAATAACATAATAATAATAATATTATATTATTTTTAGTTGAGATGCCTATTCCACTGTACTTTCAATAAAAAGTTGCTTCATCGCAAAATTTGGCTGTTAGAATTATGATTATTATAATAAGAAGATGAAAGAAGAATATCTGAATTGCTTGTAATGTTATGGCTTGCTCCTGCATCAAGTAGCTACGAAGCGTATGAAAGAATTGAGGGAGTAGCTAGATAGGCATGTGGATTGTGCTATGTAGAAGGTGGTGGTACAGTCTAAAGGAAGTTGAAAATGATGGTCTTGAGGATGTATTACTTTGAAAACTTTCATCAAATCTATGAAAGAAATTAAGAGCAGTATGGCCATATCTACTACAAACCTGATATTAAAGTCGAGATTCATTTGAAGAGAAGCATCCTCCTCTAAAACCACGTCCTCTATAGCCTCTTCAGCTGCCATAGTTAAAATTGAATTGAGAGCGACCAAAGTGAGATGAGGATGCAGGAGTAAAATTGGGTTGAATTGTGCCCAATTCAATTTTCTTGAATCTTTCTATCATATCCACATGAACTAACAAGAGTGATTTAACCTCAACTAGAGTGATACTATCAAATTAGATATATATATATATATATATATATATATATATATATATATATTATACTCTTCAGTGCTGCCTTCGGTTATGGTAGTAATATGATCTTCCATTGTGAGTGAATGGCCAATTGCAGTGAAAGCATCAACAATGGATCTTATGTTTTTTGAGATATTAAGTGGTCGTAATTCCTTGTTTCTTCACTATCTTGAACTGAATTTTGAGTTGCTAAATCTTGATCTTCAAAATCTTGGTAAAATACTCATTAATTGTGGTCAATACTTGATACGGATATTGACACTCGAGCATTCTATTCTTGTCAGTACCATCCATGCACTACAAAATTCTTATTTGTTTATGGAAGTTTTTTAGTGAGAGTTATTAAAACCTCCACAATATATTTTATTTGTAACAATTTTAAAGAGTTAACAAAAACTCTCACTGTTTGTTTTCACTTTTCAACCCAATTAATTATAAAAAACCCAACCCAAACAAATATTTACCAAGCCCATACCAAAAATAAAAAAAAAATGGAAAGAGTTATTCGAGAGAGAGAACAAGGGAGAGTCACCCTAGAATCACAATTCCATCGCCACCACCATTTATCTCCTTGCCACCGTTACCGCCAAGTTTTCTCTGTCAACCATCGCCTGCTGGAGTTATGAATGGAGGCCAGGTTCACACATTCATCCACTACTCTCTCTCTCTCTCTCTCTGACTTTTCGAATTCTTTTTCTAATTATCACTTTTCGTTGTTTGCATTGAGGCCAGTTCACTGAGGAAGAAGCTCAGGCTCTTTCAAAGAGGTAAATAAAAATGCTCTTTCTCTCAAATCAAATCTGTTTTCAGGTTTTTTTTGTTCTCTATTTTTTATTTCTTTGTTCTCTGATTTGATTCACCTACAAGAAAATGTGTTATCTTTGATTCCATTCGAATTGATCTTTTGTTTCTTCTTTTTTTCTTTCAAACTTTAGTGATTTTCTATTCTTCAATCTTTGTGTTTTCTATTTTTCATTCAGTTGTTTTAATAAGTGTCATTATTGATTAGATTATTCTCTATGATATGATGGCATGCCTGTTAATTGATTCCAGAAATGCCTCAAATGATAAATAGAATTTGTGTGTTTGTGTTTTGTGGCTGATCTCTGTCTCTCCTCTGCCGTCGTCATGCCTCTGTCTTCTATGTTAGCAGGTTATGCCTCTTATGAAAGTTGGTTGCTATTATGGAGATAGTTGAGATTTCATTGTACTTGTGAATATTCTTATGCGGTGGCAAGGTTCATTCAACAAATCTTCCCAAAATACCTTATTTTTGAGCAGGGAAATTGTCCCAGCAACGGATGGGCAGAATGCCACAACTTCATTTTCTCTCTTTAATGAAAATGTATGGCTTTCTTCCAACTTAAAATAATATGTATTTATCATTTTAAGACCTATTGATGGGTGGAAATCAGATTCCACACAAAACTCACCGGCAAGTATACCGGGTCGCATCAAGTAGTAATAACTCACAAGAGTGAGGTCGATCTCACAGGGATTAATGGATTGAGCAATTTTAGTTAGGTGATGAATTTAGTTAAGCGAATATTTGATGAATTGAGTGATTTTGATTGACAGAAGCTAAATTGCAAGTAAATAAAGGTGCAGAAAATAAATTGAGCAGAAGAATAAAGTGCAGAAGAGTTAAATTGCAAGTAACTTAAAGAATAAGAAAGTAAAAGAGCTGTAACTTAAATTGCAAGAAAAGTAAATTGCAGAAACTTAAAGTGCAAGAAATATAAATTTGCTGAATCTAAATTACTGAGAAATGTAAATTGCTTGAAGAGTAAAAGGATTTTGGTGCTGGGACTTGGAATTGAACAAGAAATTGCAAATTAAAGTAAATCAAAAAGCTCTGAGATGCAAGACTTCAGATCTGGATCTCAGTAGCAAGAACAGAAATGTAAAATTTCTTGAAGAAACAAATTAGCAAGAAACTTAAATCAATTGTGGAATTCTAAAAGAGAAATTGAAGATCGAAGAAGAGCAATGAGATTAGCAATCAGATCTAGATCTCAATTACTCCCTTGATCAAACAGAAATAAAATTGCAGAAGAAAACGAAGATGAGAACAGAAGAGAAGATTAAGATCTAATCCTTAGATCAATTGAGAAGAAGAGTAAGAGATGATTCTCAGAATTAGAATCAATAGAACCATTCAATCCCAATTCAAGATCCAAAACAGAAAAGTAGAAGTTGCAGAAGAAATAAAATGCAGAAAGAAAACCAAATCCGATTCCCAAATCCCAAATTTAAAACAATTGAAAATTAAAAGTGAAAACTAAAAATGAGCTAAACCCTCTACAAATCAAACTTAATCCTATTTATACACTTTCTATTCTGATCTTCAAAGCTTGGAGTGGGCTTTTCAAAGTTGGTCTTGAATGAAAAATGGATTTGAAGAAGGATGGGTCTGATTTGGTTTTGGTTCAAATTGGGTCAAGGTGTGTGGGAACCTCCCAGGGGAGCGCTCCGTTTGGTATAGTGAGCATTACTTTCACTCTTGGTTTGGTGAGCCTTGGTGCCAATTCTCCTTGCCTAGCTCCTTGTCCATAGCGTTCACTAAGTGAGCGTTCTACTCACTCTTTGAGCGCTACATGAGGCTGAGCCTTGGTTTGTGCATGCTTGGCTTTCTTGGTTCCAAAAGAGCTCGACAAAGTGAGCAAAAGAGAGCGCTATGCTTGAATCTTTGAGTGCTACTCCTGGCCTTTGCTTGGTTCCCCTCTTCGAGCCTTGGTGTGAGCATTGCGTCTCCTTGTGTTGCTTGGCCTTGTGTGCCTTGCTTCCTTGCCAAGCTCCACGAAAAAGTGAACAAAAGGGAGCGCTACACTCGAGTTTTTGAGCGCTACTCCTGGCCTTTGTTGCTTGGCCTTGTGTGCCTTGCTTCCTTGACAAAAGGGCACGAAAAAGGTAAGGAATGTGAGCGTAGCGCTCACAATTTCAAACGCTACCCTTTGCTTGTGCTGCACCATTTGGTGCTTCCTCTTGGGCGCTCAATTTGCAACTTTGAGCGCTCTGATAAACCACTATTTTATGGTTTATCTTGTGCTCAATTGAGTGGTTTTTATCAACTCTTTACCCACTTATTCATACTATTTGTATGGTTTTACATTTGCCTTCCTAATTATGTGCTTTGATTGAAAACATGCTTCTTTGGCCTTAAGTTCCCTATGTTTAAATCCTCTCTTACTACCATTAGATGCCTTGATATGTGTGTTAAGTGATTTCAGAGATTACAGGACAGGAATAGCTCAGAGGATGGAAAGGAAGCATGCAAAAGTGGAAGAAATACAAGAAGTTGGAGAAATTGCTAAGCTGTCCAGCCTGACCTATTCGCACTCAAACGGCTATAACTTTATCTACAGAGGTCCAAACGACGCGGTTTTAGTTGCGTTGGAAAGCCAACGTCCGGGGCTTTGATTTAATATATAATATAATATAGTTGCCCTGATGCTAGGTGACGCGAACGCGTGCTCCACGCGGACGCATCGCAGTTCCGAAAATCAGCGTGGCAGTTTTCTTCTCCAGTGATTTCTGGGCTGTTTTTGACCCAGTTTTCGGCCCAAAAAACACAAATTAGAGGCTATAAAGTGGGGGAATCCATTCATTCATAAACACAAGCTCATAATTCATATTTTTAGTTTTAGATGTAGTTTTTAGAGAGAGAGATTCTCTCCTCTCTCTTAGGATTAGGATTAGGATTTCATCTTCTGCAATCACATGTTCAATGTTTCTTTTATTTATTTTTCCAATTTAATTTATGAACTTTTCCTTGTTAAGATTTGAATATTTTATTTAATATAATTGAGGTATTTCAGATTTATCACTTCTTCTATTGTTTGTTATTAATTGATATTCTAAGTTAGATCCTAACTTGATTTTGGAGTTGATTGATATTTGGAGACCCTTGGGTTGAATTACTCAAGAGTTAAATTGTAATTGGGTTTATTGTTGGCTAGCTCTCTAGTCACTAACGCTAATCCTTCCCAAGGGAGAGATTAGAACTTGTGAATAGAAGTAGACTTCCAACTTACTTGACTTTCTTTTACTTTACTTGGTAAAGGATAACTAAGTAGAAGCAACCTTCAATTATCAATTAATCTTGAGAAAAAATCCAACAAGGATAGAACTTCCGATTAATCTTCTCCGGGTCAAGGTTTTTAATTTAATTACAATAAAATTTCTTATTTATTTTTATTGATTTAATTTATAAATATACCTGTGCCCATTGCCCAAACTCCAAAACCCCAATTTAGAAACTCATAACCAATAATAAGAACATACTTCCCTGTAATTCCTTGAGAAGACGACCCGAGGTTTAAATACTCGGTTATCAATTTTAAAGGGGTTTGTTAGTTGTGACAACCAAAACGTTTGTAAGAAAGGTTGATTGCTTGGTTTAGTAACTATACTTGCAACGAGAGTTTACTATAACTTCTAAACCATCAATCTTCAGTTCTTCAAAATGGCGCCATTGCCGGGGAATTGCAAACGTGTGCCTTATTATTGGTTATTGTAAATATTTGCTTTCTGCTTGTTTATTTGTTTCTATTTTTTTTTTATTTTTGCTTTGTCGTAAATTAAGAGGTTATTGGTTTTTATTTAATTATTAAAAAATTTTTTTTTTCTTGGTGTTCATCTTGACCTTCAAGTTGTTCTTCGTGTTCATCTTGACCTTCAAGTTGTTCTTAATTGTTTTCTTCATTTTGATCTAAAAATTTTAAGTTTGGTGTTATTTTATTGTTTTTCTCTTTCCTTATTAAATTCAAAAATTCAAAATTTAAAACTCAAATTTCAAATTTCAAATTTCAATTTCCAAAATTCAAATTAAAAAAATTTTAAATTCAATTTTAAAAAAATTTTTCAAATTTCAAATCTCAAATTTCAAAATTCAAATTTAAAAATTTAAAATTCAAATTTCAGATTTCAAATTTCAAATTTCAAATTTCAAAATTCAAATTTCAAAAATTTAAAATTCAAAACTTCAAATTTCAGATTTCAAAATTTAATTTTCAAATTTAAAAATATAATTTTCAATAACCTTTTAATTTCAATTTGTTTTTATTTTTCATTTTTAAATTTTTATTTGTTATCATGAGTTCTCACCCCCATCGCTATGAGTCTGGTTACAATTATGTTGCAGGAAGAAGAAATTACAATGAGAATAGGCATCAAGGTTGGAACAATCAAAGATGGGAGGAGCCACAAGGATTTGATCAACCCTCATGGCGACAACCACCTCCAATGGACTATCAACAACCACCACCATATGCCTATGAACCCTTTTCTCAACATGACTTTGGACCACCATACTCACAAGCCCTTTTTCCGTCAATCACCTCTATATGACCCTAACCCGTATCCACCATACCAACCACCTTATGAGCCAAATGAACCATACACAGAACCACCACCATTCCAACACAACTACTCTCATGAACCACCACCTCAATATTCACCATCTCCATATCATTATCAAGATGAACCACCTTCCTATTATGAACCCTCTCTCCCAACCAATGAGCCCTCATATCCACCCCAACCTCCAATGGATGACAGACTTCGTGTTATTCTTCAAAAGCAAGAAAGGATGAATAAGAGTGTGCTAAATTTTGCGGCCGCCTTAGGCGAGTTAGTAAATATAATAGCTTCCCAATATCTGAGCACTCAAAGAACTCCCATGGCTACATGTGGAGAATCAAAAGAAGAGCAAAGCATGAAGGAGACACTAGAAACTTCGGTGGACAATGAGGAATATGGCTTTGTATTGGAACAAGTAGAGGAAGCCATAATAGTTGCAGAGGAAGAAGTGGTTGAAGACTTAGGAGATGCTGAACCTCCATGGGAAAGTCAAGACATAGAACCTCCTTCCAAGACGGTTGCATTTGATGTTAAGGAGGGTGTACAACCTCCAGGGCATATCATAGTTGAATACTTGGAAGAGGTTGGTCAAGAGATGGAGATTAAAGAAGAAAAAGCACTACCTCCCATGCCCTTGGTAAGTAATGAAGAAGAGATTGAATTGGAAGAAAGCTACCAAGAGGAAGAGGTTGAAATTAAAGAAGTTTGCAAAGAGGTGGAAGTTGTCAAAGAGCACAAGGGAGTGGAGCTTGTAATCACCTTGCCAAAGTTATTGGAGACCCCTCCCCCTAAGTTGCCATCATCCTTCACAACAATTAAGTGGATAAAATTCATATCCCTTAGCTTTCTAATTCCACTTGAATATGGGCTACTGGAGACGGATGGTCAACTTAGAGCTCTTTGTGACATTAAGAGTAAGAGGAAGATGGTCAGTGGTAAGAATTGCCCTGCAAGGTTCATTATGGTTGGAAGTTTTAAGTTTAAATGCAAGGGTTGGTGTAAAGCTCAACTGAATGGGTCTAGGAAGTTGTTTGGCCGCTTTAGTGAGAATTCAGATTGCTTACCACCCAGATGGAATCATGATGATCAACAAGAAGACGGGTGCAATAGCAAGGTTTGGGATCCTGGAATCTGTTCTGACATCCAACACCCCAGGAGCCTAAGAATCTGTTTGAAGCTGCTCAAAGGCTTTACGTGCCTAGTTTGGGATCCCGGAGGCTATTGGAATTCCAAACATTGGTGGAGATTCCTGGATGAGTTCAAGTACAAGCCACCATAACAGGAAGCTCACCAAATGTCCAACTTAAGGACTTTAACTAAAAGTGCTAGGTGGGAGACAACCCACCATGGTATGATCATTCCTTTCTCACTTTTATTTAGTTTTATTTATTTTCAAGTTTTATTTTATTTTATTATATTGAACCTGGAGTTTTGCATCACATTCATATTAACACTGCATTCTGCACTTTTTCAGATTTATAAAAAAAAAAGCACGCACGCGACGCGGCAACGTCGCTGACGCGTCCGCGTCACCAGTGCATTAGGAGGAAAAGAAATTGAATAGAGAGTCACGCGACAGCGTGGCTAGAGGCGTGCCTTTAGCATAATTTGACCCCACGCGACCGCGTCATTCGCGAAATAGCCTCCCCACGCGTCCGCATCACCCACGCGTCCGCGTGGCCCTGTAAATCGACGTAAAAAGGTGTATGGCCGAAAGTTGAGCTGGAATTGGGCTGGATTCGTGCTGGAAGCCCAAGACCTCCCATGCGACCGCGTGTCCCATGCGGCCGTGTCATTTTAAGAAAATGGCCATTGACGCGTTCGCGTCACCCTGAAAATTGGCAAAAAGAGTTTCAAACAGAGAGTTGCGCGAACGCAAGGCTGCACTCGCACCAATCGCACGAATCAGGCCACGCGATCACGTGACCCACGCGTCCGCGTCACCTGACCTTATCGCGCACCACGCGACCGCGTCACTCACGCGTCCGCGTCGCCTTCGTCGCACAACTTACCCAGATTAGTGCCAATTATCTTATCTTTTCTTCTCTACTCCTAATTTCTTCTATCTTCTCTTCTTTCTCTCTCCTTCTTACTTACTCACTTCTTTCCCTTCTCATTCTTCTTATCTTTCATTTTATTTTACTTAATTTATTTGCATATTTCATTCATTGCATTTTAATTTTGTGCATATTTTTCTTTTCTTTTCTAAAATTATTTTTTTCCATTGGTGTCACTTGTTCATATTCAACTATTGTGTCTTTTCTGATATTATTTTGGTGTTCAGTGACTTGTTTTACACTATTGGGTAATATTATTTAAGTCAATACTAATTTTTTATGATATTTGTATTAATTTTGCATTGACGTGAATTTATATTGTCTTGCACTCTCTTCCCCATTGTTGCAAATTTTTTCACTCTTGATTTGCCATGTACTTCTATTATTTACTCACATACATGTTGAAGCTTCCATGTATATGAGACCCTTATCGTTTGGCATTAACCCACCCATACTTCATTTATTTTCTTATCTTTATTTCTGGGTTATTTTTCTTCCCTTTTTCTTTCAGGATGGCCACCCGGAAGGGAATCGGAAGACGTTTACTTGGGGAGACAAACAAGTCCATCTGCACAATCCTTGGAGAAAAGCATCAGTTGGAGAAACCCGTCCACCTGCACAACTAAGCATGCACCGAGGACGGTGCAATCTTTAAGTGTAGGGAGGTCGATACCGATCTCCATGGATTAGTTACTCTTCTATCTCAACACCAATGGTTTATTTTCCTTGTTAGTTGTTGCATTTGCATGTTTTGCATGATTATTTGATTTTGTGCATATTTTATCACTTGGTTGAAGTAATATTTTCTTTTTCAAGAAACCTTTTAAGAGCATTTCACTAATTTGAATAAAATTTAATGTTACACTTGTTTGAAGAAATATTATACTGGAACATGGTTTAGAGCTCGAACACACAAAACCTGTGAGATTTTTTAGCCTATTTGAATTGCTTGCATTTTACCAACCAATATTTTATTTTTGGTGTGTGTTGTTCTCTCTAAAATTATGATCTTTGTCTTGCTTGATTCTATATTTCCATTGTTTGATGTATGCATGCACTTACATGATTGAGGCCTTTGTTTCACTGAGCTTACATACCCATATGGCCTAACCTTTCATTATCCCTTGCAAACCAATGTTGAGCCTATTATACCCATTTGTTCTTTACTTTAGCACATCATTAACTCTAAGCGGAAAACAATAAATGTCCTTAATTTGAATCCTTGGTTAGCTTAGACTAGTGAGAGTACTCATGAATTAAATATGGGGAAAGTTGAATTTGGAAACATTTGGTTTGAGAATTGAGTATGTTAGAATTTTCTGAAAATGTGAAAAAAATGATTAGGACATGATTCTTGCATCCAATAATTTAATCATATGCATTGAGAAAAATAAAAGAAAAGAAAAAAAAGGATATATATATATATATATAAAGAAGTGAGAAAAAGAAAAGAAAAAAAGAGCAATTAAGCAAAAAGGGGACAAAATGCCCCAAAGTAAGTGGTGAAAGCAATGCATATGTACTGTACTTGAAATTAGAATGCATGAATATGTGGAAAACATGATTAATGGATAGTTAGATGTGGTATTGTGATTACATGGATTGTCTAAAGTTAGGTGGAAAGTTTAAGTTAATTAAGGATTCAGATTTTAGTCCACCTGGCCAAATACAATCCTACCTTGACCCTAACCCCATTACAACCCTTAAAAGACCTCTTGATATGTGTATCTGTGCATTAAATTTATGTTGATTGTTAGATGAAGAGCAAGCCTTAGAAAGCAAGGTTAGTAGAGAATTGAGAGAATCGAACCTAAAACACTTGAGTGATTAGAGTGCATACACATCCAGTAAGGGTTCGATGCTCGATTCTTTGTTCCCGGCTTTCATGAGCTATTTTCTTCTACAAGCCTATTTGTACTTCATTTTTTATGATTTGAATTAGTGAAATCCAGTTCATATTTATTCTTGGAGAATTTATTTACTTTTAAACCAAGTAGGTAAAAGCATTTAGCATGTAGTTGCATTCATATAGATAGGTTGCATTTCATACATTCCACCATTCTTCTTCACTCCCTTACAGCTTCTCTTGAGCTTAGCATGAGGACATGCTATTATTTAAGTGTGGGGAGGTTGATAAACCACTATTTTATGGTTTATCTTGTGCTCAATTGAGTGGTTTTTATCAACTCTTTACCCACTTATTCATACTATTTGCATGGTTTAATATTTGCCTTCCTAATTATGTGCTTTTATTGAAAACATGCTTCTTTGGCCTTAAGTTCCCTATGTTTAAATCCTCTCTTACTACCATTAGATGCCTTGATATGTGTGTTAAGTGATCTCAGAGATTATAGGGCAGGAATGGCTTAGAGGATGGAAAGGAAGCATGCAAAAGTGGAAGGAATACAAGAAGTTGGAGAAATTGCTAAGCTGTCTAGCCTGACCTTTTCGCACTCAAACGGCTATAACTTTAGCTACAAAGGTCTAAACGACGCGATTTTAGTTGCGTTGGAAAGATAACGTCTGGGGCTTTGATTTGATATATAATATGATATAGTTGCTCTGACTCTAGGCGACGCGAAGGCGTGCTCCACGCGGACGCGTCGCAGTTCCGAAAATCAGCGTGGCAGTTTTCTTCTCCAGCGATTTCTGGGCTGTTTTCGACCCAGTTTTCGGCCCAGAAAACACAGATTAGAGGCTATAAAGTGGGGGAATCCATTCATTCATAAACACAAGCTCATAATTCATAATTTTTAGTTTTAGATGTAGTTTTTAGAGAGAGAGGTTCTCTCCTCTCTCTTAGGATTAGGATTAGGATTTCATCTTCTGCAATCACGTGTTCAATGTTTCTTTTATTTATTTTTCCAATTTAATTTATGAACTTTTCCTTGTTAAGATTTGAATATTTTATTTAATATAATTGAGGTATTTCAGATTTATCACTTCTTCCATTGTTTGTTATTAATTGATGTTCTACGTTAGATCCTAACTTGATTTTGGAGTTGATTGATATTTGGAGACCGTTGAGTTGAATTACTCAAGAGTTAAATTATAATTGGATTTATTGTTGGCTGGCTCTCTAGTCACTAACGCTAATCCTTCCCAAGGGAGAGGATTAGAACTTGTGAATAGAAGTAGACTTCCAACTTACTTGACTTTCTTTTACTTTACTTGGTAAAGGATAACTAAGTAGAAGCAACCTTCAATTATCAATTGATCTTGAGAAAAAAATCCAACAAGGATAGAACTTCCAATTAATCTTCTCTGGGTCAAGGTTTTTAATTTAATTACAATAAAATTTCTTATTTATTTTTATTGATTTAATTTATAAATATACCTGTGCCCATTGCCCAAACTCCAAAACCCCAAATTACAAACTCATAATCAATAATAAGAACATACTTCCCTGAAATTCCTTGAGAAGACGACCCGAGGTTTAAATACTCAGTTATCAATTTTAAAGGGGTTTGTTACTTGTGAGAACCAAAACGTTTGTAAGAAAGGTTGATTGCTTGGTTTAGTAACTATACTTGCAACGAGAGTTTACTATAACTTCTAAACCATCAATCTTCAGTTCTTCAAGCTCCTTGAGAGCTTGGATGCGCCACGCTTTATTTTCATGGGCCACGCTTTTTAAAGCGTGGCCTAAGGTCCAAAGTGTGCTCAAACTTCAAAAGTGTGCCAAAAATCCCTCTTTCCACCATTTCTTCTCCTACAAGCAACCAAACAACTAATCAAAGCTCCACCAAAATCACTAGATCTTTGCATCATTTATAAAATCAATTAATTCTAGCAAAAAATCTATGATTTTGTGCAAAATGCATGATGTTTGATTGATTCAAGATAACCATGAAAATCCACTCCAATTACTTACTTATGGTGCAAGAAAGTGCATAAAACCTAATAAAACTAATGAAAAATGCTTGTAAAATTAGTATAAGATGACTTGTCATCACCTATGATTCCAAATAGAGTAACAAGGTTTGTGTGTGGTTCTTTCTTACAGGTAGAAATTCCAAACTTAGAAATCTTGAAGTTGTTTTCAATCAAGATTCACAAGATATGGAGCAATCCACCTTCAAATGGTTGGTTTCAGAACTTAATAAAGTTAACTCTGGAAGATTGTCGGAACTTGACATATTTATGTTCATTGTCTGTGGCTTGCAATCTCAATAAATTGAAAAGCATCTCTATATATAATAGTTCTTTGATAGAAAAGTTATTCATCACCGAAGGAAATAAGAATGAGTAGTCACAAGTATGTAGGATGATGATAAAGTTTGTAATAGATTTTTATTATAATTTTATTTACTCACTGATCTAGTTAGCCATATATCAATGCATTTTATTTGCTAATGTTCATCATTATTAACTGACTCTTATTGAATGACTTTTTATTACATCAAAACAGGTTTGTATCTTTCCTCAGTTAGAGGAGATCCAATTAAGGAGAATGGAGAAGTTAAAAGACATATGGCCACATGAAGACGAAGTCAGTGCAAATTCATTTCCAAGTCTCATTTCTATTGAATTGCTAGTTATATAGTTCAGTTTTGATCTCACTGTAAAAGCAAATCAATTTCATTTGGTGGCTCCTTGATGATGATCATGATTCCAAGATTTTTAATATTGCCTAATACCCTCTGTTTTGTTGAGGTATAGATGATTGGAGTGTTCTGATTGTGAATTATAAATATGTTAACTGCCAAGTTCTTAACTATGAATTGTAAATTTGACTAATTAAAATAAGGTATCATATTTAGGTACAATTGTATTATTTTTTGACTCAAATTGCAATAGAGGAAGAGATGAGATCTAATACAACAGTAATGTTATTGGAAAGACTAGTAGAGTGTGCAGCAGATGGTTGGAAAAAATAGCTTGCGTTTCATCAAAAGAGTCACCCCAATGCTGCCCAAGAACGCAAGCCCAAACCCCCACACCTTAAGCACTACCAACTCCAGGTTCGTACCCTACAGCACCTTCATTTCTTTCTGTTTCTAAACTCTGATTTGTAAGCTGAGGACACATATGTCCTTTCTCTTATTTACAATGGTTAGAGGAATTTATTTGTTTCGTAATAAAGAAATTAGGAATTTTCATTTATTTGTCTTTTTCTTTTAAAATTTAGATAAAAATATAGGAATGGTTTATATCTAATATATCGGCTTAGGAATTTAATTTTTTGAAAGAAAACTCTAATGAGTGGGTGTTATGTTCCACATGTATTATGTAAAGTTCATTGCTCTTTCTTTCCCTGGAAATGGCGCCAAAACCATGATGCCAAGACCATGGTTCACAACTCCGTGTAACTGACCAGCAAGTGTACTGGGTCGTCCAAGTAATACCTTACGTGAGTAAGGGTCGAATCCCACGGAGATTGTCGGTATGAAGCAAGCTATGGTCACCTTGTAAATCTCAGTCAGGCGGATATCAAACAGTAATGGGTTTTCGAAAATAAATAATAGAATAGGGATAGAGATACTTATGTAAATCATTGGTAGGAATTTCAGATAAACGAATGGAGATGCTTTCGTTCCTCTGAACCTCTGCTTTCCTGCTATCTTCATCTAATCAATCTTACTCCTTTCCATGGCTGGCTTTATGTGATACATCACCACTATCCATGGCTACTTTCGGTCATCTCTCGGGAAAATGATCCAATGCCCTGTCACGGCACGGCTAATCGTCTGGAGACATCACCCTTGTCAATGGCTTCATCTTATCCTCTCAGTGAAAATGGTCAACGCACCCTGTCACGGCACGGCTATTCATCTGTCGGTTCTCGATCATGCTGGAATAGGATTTACTATCCTTTTGCGTCTGTCACTAACGCCCTGCAATCGCGAGTTTGGAGCTCGTCACAGTCATTCATTCATTGAATCCTACTCGGAATACCACAGACAAGGTTTAGACTTTCCGGATTCTCTTGAATGCCGCCATCATTCTAGCTTACACCACGAAGATTCTGATTAAGAGGTCTAAGAGATACTCATTCAGTCGAAGGTAGAACGGAAGTGGTTGTCAGGCACGCGTTCATAGGGAATGATGATGATTGTCACCTTCATCACATCCCGATTGAAGTACGAATGAATATCTTAGAAGCGAAATAAGATGAATTGAATAGAAAACAGTAGTACTTTGCATTAATCTTTGAGGAACAGCAGAGCTCCACACCTTAATCTATGGAGTGTAGAAACTCTACCGTTGAAAATACATAAGTGAAAGGTCCAGGCGTGGCCGAGATGGCCAGCCCCCTAACGTGATCAATAGTCTCCTAAGATGAATAAAAGACTAAAACTGAGACCAAAGATGTCTAATAAAATAGTAAGAGGTCCTATTTATAATAAACTAGCTACTAGGGTTTACAGAAGTAAACAATTGATGCATAAATCCACTTCCGGGGCCCACTTGGTGTGTTCTTGGGCTGAGCTTTGAGTGTTGCATGTGCAGAGGTCCTTCTTGGAGTTGAACGCCAGCTTTTGTGCCAGGTTGGGCGTTCAACTCTGGTTTTGGCTCCTTTTCAGGCGCTGGACGCCAGATTTGGGCAGAAAGCTAGCGTTGAACGCCAGTTTACGTCATCTATTCTTAGCTAAAGTATAGACTATTATATATTGATGGAAAGCTCTGGATGTCTACTTTCCAACGCAATTGGAAGCGCGCCATTTCGAGTTCTGTAGCTTCAGAAAATCCACTTTGAGTGCAGGGAGGTCAAAATCCAACAGCATCAGCAGTCCTTATTCAACCTCTAAATCTGATTTCTGCTCAAGTCCCTCAATTTCAGCCAGAAAATACCTGAAATCACAGAAAAATACACAAACTCATAGTAAAGTCCAGAAATGTGAATTTAACATAAAAACTAATGAAAACATCCCTAAAA
This sequence comes from Arachis hypogaea, assembly GCF_003086295.3. Classification (NCBI taxonomy): domain Eukaryota; kingdom Viridiplantae; phylum Streptophyta; class Magnoliopsida; order Fabales; family Fabaceae; genus Arachis; species Arachis hypogaea. Next base: position 46,653,310 of record NC_092051.1, read on the forward strand.
GTAACTAGATCCTACTAAAAACATACTAAAAATAATGTCAAAAAGCGTATAAATTATCCGCTCATCACAACACCAAACTTAAATTGTTGCTTGTCCCCAAGCAACTGAAAATCAAATAGGATAAAAAGAAGAGAATATACTATAAATTCCAAACTATCAATGAAACATAGCTTCAATCATATGAGCGGGACTTATAGCTTTTTGCCTCTTGAATAGTTTTGGCATCTCACTTTATCTATTGAGGTTCAGAATGATTGGCATCTATAGGAACTCAGAGTTCAGATAGTGTTATTGATTCTCCTAGTTCAGTATGATGATTCTTGAACACAGCTTCTTTATGAGTCTTGGCCGTGGCCCTAAGCACTTTATTTTTCAGTATTACCACCAGATACATAAATGCCACAGACACATAATTGGGTGAACCTTTTCAGATTGTGACTCAGCTTTGCTAAAGTCCCCAATTAGAGGTGTCCAGGGTTCTTAAGCACACTCTTTTTTTGCTTTGGACCTTGACTTTAACCGCTCAGTCTCAAGTTTTCACTTGACACCTACACGCCACAAGCACATGGTTAGGGACAGCTTGGTTTAGCCGCTTAGACCAGGATTTTATTCCTTTAGGCCCTCCTATCCACTGATGCTCAAAGCCTTGGGATCCTTTTTATTTGCCCTTGCCTTTTGGTTTTAAGAGTTATTGGCTTTTTGCTCTTGCCTCTTGGTTTTAAGAGCTTTTGGCTTTTTCTGCTTGCTTTTTCTTTCTATTTTTTTCTATATTTTTTTTTCTGCAAGCTTTGTTCTTTGCTGCTTTTTCTTGCTTCAAGAATCATTTTTATGATTTTTCAGATTATCAAATAACATGTCTCCTAGTCATCATTCTTTCAAGAGCCAACATATTTAACATTCTTAAACAACAACTTCAAAAGATATATGCACTGTTCAAGCATACATTCAGAAAATAAGAAGCATTGTCACCACATCAATATAATTAAGCTAAGTTCAAGGATGAATTCGAAACTCATGTACTTCTTGTTCTTTTGAATTAAAACATTTTTCATTCAAGAGAGGTGATGGATTCATAGGACATTCATAACTTTAAGACATAAGTACTAACTACTAATGATCATGTAATGAAGACACAAACATAGATAAGCTCATAACATAGAAAACGAAAAACAGAGAAAGTAAGAGCAAGGAATGAATCCACCTTAGTGATGGTGGCGTTTCCTTCTTGAGGAACCAATGATGTCCTTGAGCTCTTCTATGTCTCTTCCTTGTCTTTGTTTCTCCTCCTTCATTGCTTTTAGATCTTCTCTGATTTCATGAAGGATGATGGAGTGCTCTTGATGTTCCACCCTTAGTTGCTTCCAATAATTGTGTGGAAGAAATTGTAACCCCTGAGGTATCTCAGGGATCTCTTGATTTGCAGTCAAATGTTCTACCACTGAGCTATAGACCCTTGATGGAAGATTTTGTCTTCCCTTTCCTCTTTCTAGAGGTTTCTCTGGCCTTAGGTGCCATCAATGGTTATGGAAAAAAAACAAAAAAAGCTATGCTTTTACCACACCAAACTTAGAATGTTGCTCGCCCTCGAGCAAAAGAAGAAAGAATATAAGAAGAAGAAGAAGATATGGGGGAGATGGATGGAGGTGTGTATTCGGCCATATGGGTGGGATTGGATGGGAGAGAGTTGTTGAATTTTGAAGGTAGTGGGTGTATGGATGTGAGTGGTAGATGGAAAACAGAAGGGATGATCATGAATGGAAAGAGAGATGATGAGGTAGGTGGGGATCCTGTGGGGTCCACAGATCCTGAGATGATCCTGTGGGGTCCACAGATCCTGAGATGATCATGTGGGGTCCACAGATCCTGAGGTGTCAAGGCATTTACATCCCTGCACCAATTTAGGCATGTAAAATGCCCTTGCACACAACTCTGGGCGTTCAGCGCCAGGTTGGTTCCCATTTTGGGCGTTCAATGCCCATTTGTTGCCATTTCTGGCGTTGAACGCCAGAACCATGCTTGTTCTGGGCGTTCAGCGCCAGGCTGCTGCCCATTTTGGGCGTTCAGCGCCAGAACCATGCTCTGTTCTGGCGTTGAACGCCAGGCAGATGCTTCTCCAGGGTGTGATTTTTCTTCTGCTGTTTTTGATTCCGTTTTCAATTTTCATATTTATTTTGTGACTCCACATGATCATGAACCTACAAAGACATATAACTAAGAAAAAATAGAGTTAGATAAATAAAAATTGGGTTGCCTCCCAACAAGCGCTTCTTTAATGTCAATAGCTTGACAGTGGGCTCTCATGGAGCCTCACAGATGTTCAGAGCATTGTTGAGACTCTCCAACACCAAACTTAGAGTTTGGATATGGGAGTTCAACACCAAACTTAGAGTTTGGTTGTGGCCTCCCAACACCAAACTTAGAGTTTGACTGTGGGGGCTTTGTTTGACTCTGCTTTGAGAGAAGCTTTTTATGCTTCCTCTCCATGGATGCAGAGAGAGATCCTTGAGTTGTAAACACAAGGTTGTCCTCACTCAATTGAAGGATTAATTCTCCTCTGTCCAGATCAATCACAGCTCTTGCTGTGGCTAGGAAAGGTCTTCCTAGGATGATGGATTCATCCTCTTCCTTTCCAGTATCCAGGACTATGAAATCAGCAGGGATGTAAAGGCCTTCAACCTTTACTAACACGTCCTCTACTTGTCAATAAGCCTGTTTTCTTGAATTGTCTGCCATCTCTAATGAGATTTTAGCAGCTTGCACCCCATAGATTCCGAGTTTCTCTATTACAGAGAGGGGCATGAGGTTTATCCCTGAACCTAGGTCACACAGAGCCTTAAAGATCATGGTGCCTATGGTACAAGGTATTATGAACTTTCCAGGATCTTGTCTCTTCTGAGGCAATGTCAGTTGATCCAGATCACTTAGTTCATTGATGAATGGTGCACGAAATTGTGATCTCCAGGCTCGAACAAATCCTGGTAATGGCTCCAAAGCTTGGTGCTCTGATCTTAATTCATAATTGTCACAACTTCGATACAACTAACCAGCAAGTGCACTGGGTCGTCCAAGTAATACCTTACGTGAGTAAGGGTCGAATCCCACGGAGATTGTTGGTATGAAGCAAGCTATGGTCACCTTGTAAATCTCAGTCAGGCAGATATAAAGTGATAATGGTGTTTTCGAATATTATATAATAGAATAGGGATAGAGGTACTTATGTAAATCATTGGTAGGAATTTCAGATAAGCGAATGGAGATGCTTTTCGTTCCTCTGAACCTCTGCTTTCCTGCTATCTTCATCCAATCAGACTTACTCCTTTCCATGGCTGGCTTTATGTGATACATCACCACTGTCAATGGCTACTTTCGGTCATCTCTCGGGAAAATGATCCAATGCCCTGTCACGGCACGGCTAATCGTTTGGAGGCATCACCCTTGTCAATGGCTTCATCTTATCCTCTCAGTGAATAATATGCTCACGCACCCTGTCACGGCATGGCTATTCATCTGTCGGTTCTCGATCATGCTGGAATAGGATTTACTATCCTTTTGCGTCTGTCACTAACGCCCTGCAATCGCGAGTTCGGAGCTCGTCACAGTCATTCAATCATTGAATCCTACTCGGAATACCACAGACAAGGTTTAGACTTTCCGGATTCTCTTGAATGCCACCATCATTCTAGCTTACGCCACGAAGATTCTGGTTAGGAGATCTAAGAGATATTCATTCTAGCTTAATTCATGTAGAACAGAAGTGTTTGTCAGGCACGCGTTCATAAGGGAGAAGGATGATGAGCGTCACACATAATCATCACCTTCATCACGTTCTTGGGTGCGAATGGATATCTTAGAAGTGAAATAAGATGAATTGAATAGAAAACAGTAGTACTTTGCATTAATCTTTGAGGAACAGCAGAGCTCCACACCTTAATCTATGGAGTGTAGAAACTCTACCGTTGAAAATACATAAGTGAAAGGTCCAGGGATGGCCGAGATGGCCAGCCCCCTAAACGTGATCTAAGATAGCATACAACTGATCAAAGATACCTAATACAATAGTAAAAGGTCCTATTTATAATAAACTAGCTACTAGGGTTTACAAGAGTAAGTAATTGATGCATAAATCCACTTCCGGGGCCCACTTGGTGTGTGCTTGGGCTGGGCTTTGATTGTTGCACGTGTAGAGGTCCTTCTTGGAGTTTAACGCCAGTTTTTGTGCCTGTTTGGGCGTTCAACTCTGGTTTTGGCTCCTTTTCTGGCGCTGGACGCCAGGTTTGGGTAGAAGGCTGGCGTTGAACGCCAGTTTACGTCATCTATTCTTGGCCAAAGTATGGACTATTATATATTGCTGGAAAGCTCTGGATGTCTACTTTCCAACGCAATTGGAAGCGCGCCATTACGAGTTCTGTAGCTGCAGAAAATCCACTTTGAGTGCAGGGAGGTCAGAATCCAACAGCATCAGCAGTCCTTCTTCAACCTTTGAATCTGATTTTTGCTCAAGTCCCTCAATTTCAGCCAGAAAATACCTGAAATCACAGAAAAACACACAAACTCATAGTAAAGTCCAGAAATGTGAATTTAACATAAAAACTAATGAAAACATCCCTAAAAGTAACTAGATCCTACTAAAAACATACTAAAAACAATGTCAAAAAGCGTATAAATTATCCGCTCATCACAACACCAAACTTAAATTGTTGCTTGTCCCCAAGCAACTGAAAATCAAATAGGATAAAAAGAAGAGAATATACTATAAATTCCAAACTATCAATGAAACAGAGCTTCAATCATATGAGCGGGACTTATAGCTTTTTGCCTCTTGAATAGTTTTGGCATCTCACTTTATCCATTGAGATTCAGAATGATTGGCATCTATAGAAACTTCAGATTTCGAATAGTGTTATTGACTCTCCTAGTTCAGTATGATGATTCTTGAACACAGCTTCTTTATGAGTCTTGGCCGTGGCCCTAAGCACTCTGTTTTCCAGTATTACCACCGGATACATAAATGCCACAGACACACAATTGGGTGAACCTTTTCAGATTGTGACTCAGCTTTGCTAAAGTCCCCAATTGGAGGTGTCCAGGGTTCTTAAGCACACTCTTTTTTTTTTGCTCTGGACCTTGACTTTAACCGCTCAGTCTCAAGTTTTCACTTGACACCTACACGCCACAAGCACATGGTTAGGGACAGCTTGGTTTAGCCGCTTAGACCAGGATTTTATTCCTTTAGGCCCTCCTATCCACTGATGCTCAAAGCCTTGGGATCCTTTTTATTTGCCCTTGCCTTTTGGTTTTAAGGGTTATTGGCTTTTTGCTCTTGCCTCTTGGTTTTAAGAGCTTTTGGCTTTTTCTGCTTGCTTTTTCTTTTTCTTTCTATTTTTTTTTTCTTTCTATTTTTTTTCTTTTTTTTTTCTGCAAGCTTTGTTCTTTGCTGCTTTTTCTTGCTTCAAGAATCATTTTTATGATTTTTCAGATTATCAAATAACATGTTTCATAGTCATCATTCTTTCAAGAGCCAACATATTTAACATTCTTAAACAACAACTTCAAAAGACATATGCACTGTTCAAGCATTCATTCAGAAAACAAGAAGCATTGTCACCACATCAATATAATTAAACTAAGTTCAAGGATAAATTCGAAACTCATGTACTTCTTGTTCTTTTGAATTAAAACCGTTTTTATTTAAGAGAGGTGATGGATTCATAGGACATTTATAACTTTAAGACACAGTTACTAACTACTAATGATCATGTAATGAAGACACAAACATAGATAAGCACATAACATAGAAAACGAAAAACAGAAGAAGTAAGAACAAGGAATGAATCCACCTTAGTGATGGTGGTGTTTCCTTCTTGAGGAACCAATGATGTCCTTGAGCTCTTCTATGTCTCTTCCTTGTCTTTGTTGCTCCTCCCTCATTGCTTTTTGATCTTCTCTTATTTCATGAAGCATGGTGGAGTGCTCTTGATGTTCCACCCTTTGTTGTCCCATATTGGAACTCAATTCTTCTAGGGAGGTGTTGATTTGCTCCCAATAATTTTGTGGAGGAAAGTGCATTTGAGGCATCTCCGGGATCTCATGGTAATGAGCTTCCTGCGCCTCTTGAGCTCCATAAATGGGCTCTCTTGCTTGCTCCATCTTTTTCTTAGTGATGGGCTTCTCTTCCTTAATAGGAATGTCTCCTTCTATGAAAGCTCCAGCTGAGTAACATAGATGGCAAATGAGGTGAGGGAAGGCTAACCTTGCCCTAGTGGGGGACTTGTCAGCCACCTTGTAGAGTTCTTGAGGTATAATCTCATGAACTTCCACCTCTTCTCCAATCATGATGCTATGGATCATGATGGTCCGGTCTATAGTAACTTCAGACCGGTTGCTAGTGGGAATGATTGAGCATTGAATGAACTCCAACCATCCTCTAGCTATAGGCTTGAGGTCCAATCTTCTTAGTTGAACCGGCTTGCCTTTGGAGTCAACCTTCCATTGAGCTCCTTCTACACATATGTCCATAAGGACTTGGTCCAATCTTTGATCAAAGTTGACTCTCCTTGTGTAGGGGCGTGCGTTCTCTTCCATGTTTGGCAAGTTGAACGCCAACGTCACATTTTCCGGACTAAAATCTAAGTATTTTCCCCGAACCATTGTAACATAGTTCTTTGGATTCGGGTTCCTACTTTGATCATGGTTCTTGGTGATCCATGCATTGGCATAGAACTCTTGAACCATTAGGATGCCGACTTGTTGGATGGGATTTGTTAGAACTTCCCAACCTCTTCTTTGAATTTCATATCGGATCTCCGGATACTCATTTCTTTTGAGTTTGAAAGGGACCTCGGCGATCACCTTCTTCTTGGCCACAACATCATAGAAGTGGTCTTGATGGGCTTTGGAGATGAACCTTTCCATCTCCCATGACTCGGATGTGGAAGCTTTTGTCTTCCCTTTCCCTCTTCTAGAGGATTCTCCGGTCTTAGATGCCATCAATGGTAATGGAAAAACAAAAAAGCTATCCTTTTACCACACCAAACTTAGAATATTGCTCGCCCTCGAGCAATAAACAAAAGAATAGAAGAAGAAGAAGAAATATGGAGAGGGAGAGGGAGATGTGGTTTCGGCCAAGAGGAGTGTAGAGGGGTGTGTTGTGTGAAGTTGATGAAGAATGGAGGGCTTTATATAGGGTAGGGAGGTTGGTTTTGAATTTTGAAGGTAGGTGGAGTTTATGAGGTAGGTTTATTGGGAAGAGTGGGTGGATGTGAGTGGTGAAGGTTTAGTGGGGAAGAGAGATTGAGGTGATTGTGAGGGGTTTTTAGGGAAGAGTGTTTATGGGGTTGTGTGAAAGAGAGTGGTGAGAAGAAGTGAGTGGAGGTAGGTGGGGATCCTGTGGGGTCCACAGATCCTGAGGTGTTCAAGGATTTACATCCCTGCACCCATTAGGCATGTAAAAATGCTTTTGTACCCAACTCTGGGCGTTCAGCGCCAGGTTGGTGGCCATTTTGGGCGTTCAACGCCCATTTGTGTGCCATTTCTGGCGTTGAATGCCAGAACCATGCCTGTTTTGGCGTTCAGCGCCCAGAAGCTGCCCATTTTGGGCGTTCAGCGCCAGCACCATGCTCTGTTCTGGCGCTGAACGCCAGACAGATGCTCCTCCAGGGTGTGATTTTTCTTCTGCTGTTTTTTATTCCATTTTCAATTTTTATATTTATTTTGTGACTCCACATGATCATGAACCTACAAAGACATGAAAAACAATAAAAATAAGAATTAGATAAACATTGGGTTGCCTCCCAACAAGCACTTCTTTAATGTCAATAGCTTGACAGTGGGCTCTCATGGAGCCTCACAGATGTGCAGAGCTTTGTTGAAACTCTCCAATACCAAACTTAGAGTTTGACTGTGGGGGCTCTGGTTGACTCTGCTTGGAGAGAAGCTTTTTCTGCTTCCTCTCCATGGTTGCAGAGGGAGATCCTTGAGTTTTAAACACAAGGGAGTCCTCATTCCATTGAAGGACTATTTCACCTCTGTCAACATCAATCACAGCTCTTGCTATGGCCAGGAAAGGTCTTCCTAAGATGATGGATTCATCCTCTTCCTTTCCAGTATCCAGGATTATGAAATCAGTAGGTATGTAAAGGCCCTCAACCTTTACTAATACATCTTCTACTTGTCCATAAGCCTGTTTTCTTGAGCTGTCTTCCATCTCTAGTGAGATTTTAGCAGCTTGCACCCCATAGATTCCCAGTTTCTCTATTACAGAGAGGGGCATGAGGTTTATTCCTGAACCAAGGTCACACAGAGCTTTAAAGATCATAGTGCCTATGGTACAGGGTATTATGAACTTTCCAGGATCCTGTCTCTTCTGAGGTAATGTCAGTTGATCCAGATCACTCAGTTCATTGATGAACAAGGGAAGTTCAACTTCCCAAGTATCAATGCCAAATAATTTGGCATTCAGCTTCATGATTGCACCAAGAAACTTGGCAGTTTGCTCTTCAGTAACATCCTCATTCTCTTCAGAAGAGGAATACTCATCAGAGCTCATGAAGGGCATAAGGAGGTTCAATGGAATCTCTATGGTCTCTAGATGAGTCTCAGATTCCTTTGGTTCCTCAGAGGGAAGCCCCTTATTGGTCACTGGACGTCCCAGGAGGTCTTCCTCCTTGGGATTCACGTCCTCCTCTCCCTCATTGGGTTCGGCTATTTCACTTATGTCAATGGCCTTGCACTCTCCTTTTGGATTCTCTTCTGTATTGCTTGGGAGAGTACTGGGAGGGATTTCAGTGATCCTTTTACTCAGCTGGCCCACTTGTGCTTCCAAATTTCTAATGGAAGACCTTGTTTCATTCATGAAACTTACAGTGGCCTTGGATAGATCAGAGACTAAGTTTGCCAAATTAGAAGTATTTTGTTCAGAGTTCTCTGTCTGTTGCTGAGTGGATGATGGAAAAGGTTTGTTATTGTTAAACCTGTTTCTTCCACCATTATTAAAGCCTTGTTGAGGCTTTTGATCCTTCCATGAGAAATTTGGATGATTTCTCCATGATGAGTTATAGGTGTTTCCATAAGGTTCACCTAAGTAATTCACCTCTGCTATTGCAGGGTTCTCAGGATCATAGGCCTCTTCTTCATAAGAAGCCTCTTGAGTACTGTTGGATGCAGCTTGCATTCCATTCAGACTCTGAGAGATCATATTGACTTGCTGAGTCAATATTTTGTTCTGAGCCAATATGGCATTCAGAGTATCAACTTCAAGAACTCCCTTCTTCATAGGCGTCCCATTATTCACAGGATTCCTTTCAGAAGTGTACATGAACTGGTTATTAGCAACCATGTCAATGAGTTCTTGAGCTTCTGCAGGTGTTTTCTTTAGGTGAATGGATCCACCTGCAGAAGTGTCCAGTGACATTTTTGATAGCTCAGATAAACCATCATAGAATATATCCAGGATGGTCCATTCTGAAAGCATGTCAGAAGGACACTTTTTGGTCAACTGTTTGTATCTTTCCCAAGCTTCATAGAGGGATTCACCTTCTTTCTGTCTGAAGGTTTGAACATCAGCTCTAAGCTTGCTCAGCTTTTGAGGAGGAAAGTACTTGGCTAAGAAAGCCGTGACCAGCTTATCCCAAGAGTTCAGGCTGTCTTTGGGTTGAGAATCCAACCATAATCTAGCTTTGTCTCTTACTGCAAAAGGGAAAAGCATGAGCCTGTAGACTTCAGGATCTACTCCATTAGTCTTAACAGTATCACATATCTGCAAGAATTCAGTTAAGAACTGAAAAGGATCTTCAGATGGAAGTCCATGAAACTTGCAGTTCTGCTGCATCAGAGAAACTAATTGAGGTTTCAGCTCAAAGTTGTTTGCTCCAATGGCAGGAATGGAGATGCTTCTTCCATGTAAATTGGAATTAGGTGCAGTAAAGTCACCAAGCATCTTCCTTACATTATTATTATTTTCGGCTGCCATCTCCTCTTCCTGTTTGAAAATTTCTAAAAGGTTATCTCTGGATTGTTGTATTTTAGCTTCTCTTAATTTTCTCTTCAGAGTCCTTTCAGGTTCTGGATCTGCTTCCACAAGAATGTTCTTATCGTTGCTCCTGCTCATATGACAAAGAAGAAGGCACAGAATAATAATAATAATAATAATAGAGATCCTTTATACCACAGTATAGGGATCCCTGTATGAGTTGAAGAAAAGAGGGGGAGACAAAGAATGTAATATAATGAAAAAAACACAACTGTGAGGATGGCAGAGATGTGAGATGAGATGTTAGGATATGAATGAATAAATAGAATAAGATGGGGGAGAGATAATTTTCGAAAATTATTTTGAAAAAGAGTTAGTGATTTTCGAAAATGGTTTTTGAAAATTGTTAGTATTTTTTCGAAAAATTTTTAAAATTAAAAAAATAAAAATAGGAATAATTAGTTAATTAAAAAGAAATTTTTGAAAAAGAGGGAAGATATTTTCGAAAATTAGAGAGAGAGAGTTAGTTAGGTAGTTTTGAAAAAGTTAAGAAACAAACAAAAAAGTTAGTTAGTTAGTTGAAACAAATTTTGAAAAGATAAGAAGTTAGGAAGTTAGAAAAGATATTTTGAAATCAAATTTTGAAAAAGATAAGATAAGAAGATATTTTTTTGAAAAGATATGATAGAAATTAGTTTTTGAAAAAGATTTGATTTTTAAAATCACAATTAATGACTTGATTCACAAGAAATCACAAGATATGATTCTAGAACTCAAAGTTTGAATCTTTCTTAACAAGTAAGTAACAAACTTCAAATTTTTGAATCAAAACATTAATTGATTATGTTATTTTCGAAAATTATGATATAAAATAAGAAAAATATTTTTGAAAAATATTTTTAAAATTTTCGAAAATAACCAAGAGTTTTGAAAAAGATTTGATTTTTGAAAAAGATTTTGAAAAAGATAAGATTTTCAAATTGAAAATTTGATTTGTCTCATAAGAAACAACTTGATTTTAAAAATTTTTGAAAAAGTCAACTCAAATTTTCGAATTTGATGAGAGAAAAAGGGAAAGATATTTTTTTGATTTTTGAAATTTTTATGAAAAACATGCAAATTATGCAATGCATGAAATTTTTAGATCAAAACAATGAATGCATGCAAGAATGCTATGAATGTCAAGATGAACACCTAGAACACTATGAATGTTAAGATGAACATCATAGACACAATTTTGAAAAATTTTTAATGCAAATAAAACATGCAAGACACCAAACTTAGAATTCTTTAATGCTTACGCACTAAGAATTCAAGAATGCATATGATAAACATGAAAAGACACAAAACAAAAAAATCATCAAGATCAAACAAGAAGACTTACCAAGAACAACTTGAAGATCATGAAGAACACTATGAATGCATGAAATTTTCGAAAAATGCAAGATGCATATGCAAGTGACACCAAACTTATGATATGACTCAAGACTCAAACAAGAAACACAAAAATATTTTTGATTTTTATGATTTTCTAATTTTTTTTGAATTTTCGAAAATTAATTGAAAAAGAAAAATAAGGATTCCAAAATTTTTAATATGAATTCCAGGAATCTTGCATTCTTAGTCTAAAGCTTCAGTCCAGGAATTAGACATGGCTCACTAGCCAGCCAAGCTTTCAAAGAAAGCTCCAGTCCAAAACACTAGACATGGCCAATGGCCAGCCAAGCTTCAGCATGTAACACCAGAGTATATTGCTCTTGATAACAAATTGCTGCTCATCATTTATCAAGTATGTAACTTGCCTCTGATGGTTTGGAAGCCTCAGTCCAAAAGAATTTAGACATGGCTTTACAGCCAGCCAGGCTTCACATGCTTCATGAAACACTAGAATTCATTCTTAAAAATTTTGAATAGATTTTTGAAAACATTTTTAATTTTTTTCGAAAACAGATGAGAAAATTTTGAAAATATTTTTGAAAAATTTTTGAAAAGAAAACGAAAAGAAAATTACCTAATCTGAGCAACAAGATGAACCGTCAGTTGTCCAAACTCAAACAATCCCTGGCAACGGCGCCAAAAACTTGGTGTTGTTGCCGGGATTGGGATCTCAGACGATTCTTGGCGCCAAACAGGAACAATTAAGTCCCCGGCAACGGCGCCAAAAACTTGGTGCACGAAATTGTGATCTCCAGGCTCGAACAAATCCTGGTAATGGCTCCAAAGCTTGGTGCTCTGATCTTAATTCATAATTGTCACAACTTCGATACAACTAACCAGCAAGTGCACTAGGTCGTCCAAGTAATACCTTACGTGAGTAAGGGTCGAATCCCACGGAGATTGTTGGTATGAAGCAAGCTATGGTCACCTTGTAAATCTCAGTCAGGCAGATATAAAGTGATAATGGTGTTTTCGAATATTATATAATAGAATAGGGATAGAGGTACTTATGTAAATCATAGGTAGGAATTTCAGATAAGCGAATGGAGATGCTTTTCGTTCCTCTGAACCTCTGCTTTCCTGCTATCTTCATCCAATCAGTCTTACTCCTTTCCATGGCTGACTTTATGTGATACATCACCACTGTCAATGGCTACTTTCGGTCATCTCTCGGGAAAATGATCCAATGCCCTGTCACGGCACGGCTAATCGTCTGGAGGAATCACCCTTTTCAATGGCTTCATCTTATCCTCTCAGTGAATAATATGCTCACGCACCCTGTCACGGCACGGCTATTCATCTGTCGGTTCTCGATCATGCTGGAATAGGATTTACTATCCTTTTGCGTCTGTCACTATCGCCCTGCAATCGCGAGTTCGGAGCTCGTCACAGTCATTCAATCATTGAATCCTACTCAGAATACCACAGACAAGGTTTAGACTTTTCGGATTCTCTTGAATGCCGCCATCATTCTAGCTTACGCCACGAAGATTCTGGTTAGGAGATCTAAGAGATATTCATTCTAGCTTAATTCATGTAGAACAGAAGTGTTTGTCAGGCACGCGTTCATAAGGGAGAAGGATGATGAGCGTCACACATAATCATCACCTTCATCACGTTCTTGGGTGTGAATGGATATCTTAGAAGTGAAATAAGATGAATTGAATAGAAAACAGTAGTACTTTGCATTAATCTTTGAGGAACAGCAGAGCTCCACACCTTAATCTATGGAGTGTAGAAACTCTACCGTGAAAATACATAAGTGAAAGGTCCAGGCATGGCCGAGATGGCCAGCCCCCTAAACGTGATCTAAGATAGCATACAACTGATCAAAGATACCTAATACAATAGTAAAAGGTCCTATTTATAATAAACTAGCTACTAGGGTTTACATGAGTAAGTAATTGATGCATAAATCCACTTCCGGGGCCCACTTGGTGTGTGCTTGGGCTGGGCTTTGATTGTTGCACGTGTAGATGTCCTTCTTGGAGTTGAACGCCAGTTTTTGTGCCAGTTTGGGCGTTCAACTCTGGTTTTGGCTCCTTTTCTGGCGCTGGACGCCAGGTTTGGGTAGAAGGCTGGCGTTGAACGCCAGTTTACATCGTCTATTCTTGGCCAAAGTATGGACTATTATATATTGCTAGAAAGCCCTGGATGTCTACTTTCCAACGCAATTGGAAGCGCGCCATTGCGAGTTCTGTAGCTCCAGAAAATCCACTTTGAGTGCAGGGAGGTCAGAATCCAACAGCATCAGCAGTCCTTCTTCAACCTCTGAATCTGATTTTTGTTCAAGTCCCTCAATTTCAGCCAGAAAATACTTGAAATCACAGAAAAACACACAAACTCATAGTAAAGTCCAGAAATGTGAATTTAACATAAAAACTAATGAAAACATCCCTATAAGTAACTAGATCCTACTAAAAACATACTAAAAATAATGTCAAAAAGCGTATAAATTATCCGTTCATCAATGAACAAGGGAGGTTCAACTTCCCAAGCATCAATGCCAAATAATTTGGCATTCAGCTTCATGATTGCACCAAGAAACTTGGCAGTTTGCTCTTCAGTAACATCCTCATTCTCTTCAGAAGAGGAATACTCATCAGAGCTCATGAAGGGCATAAGGAGGTTCAATGGAATCTCTATGGTCTCTAGATGAGCCTCAGAGTCCTTTGGTTCCTCAAAGGGAAGCTCCTTATTGATCACTGGACGTCCCAGGAGGTCTTCCTCCTTGGGATTCACGTCCTCTCCTATCCTCACAGGTTCGGCCATTTTGCTTATGTCAATGGCCTTGCACTCTCCTTTTGGATTCTCTTCTGTATTGCTTGGGAGAGTACTGGGAGGGATTTCAGTGATCTTTTTACTCAGCTGGCCCACTTGTGCTTCCAAATTTCTAATGGAAGACCTTGTTTCATTCATGAAGCTCACAGTGGCCTTGGATAGATCAGAGACTAGATTTGCTAAATTAGAAGCATTTTGTTCAGAGTTCTCTGTCTGTTGCTGAGTGGATGATGGAAAAGGTTTATTATTGTTAAACCTGTTTCTTCCACCATTATTAAAGTCTTGTTGAGGCTTTTGATCCTTCCATGAGAAATTTGGATGATTTCTCCATGATGAGTTATAGGTGTTTCCATAAGGTTCACCTAAGTAATTCACCTCTGCTATTGCAGGGTTCTCAGGATCATAAGCTTCTTCTTCAGAAGATGCCTCTTGAGTACTGTTGGATACAGCTTGCATTCCATGCAGACTTTGAGAGATCATATTGACTTGCTGAGTCAATATTTTGTTCTGAGCCAATATGGAATTTAGAGTATCAACTTCAAGAACTCCCTTCTTCATAGGCGTCCCATTATTCACAGGATTCCTTTCAGAAGTGTACATGAACTGGTTATTAGCAACCATGTCAATGAGTTCTTGAGCTTCTGCAGGCGTTTTCTTTAGGTGAATGGATCCACCTGTAGAAGTGTCCAGTGACATTTTTGATAGCTCAGATAAACCATCATAGAATATATCCAGGATGGTCTATTCTGAAAGCATGTCAGAAGGACACTTTTTGGTCAACTGTTTGTATCTTTCCCAAGCTTCATAGAGGGATTCACCTTCTTTCTGTCTGAAGGTTTGAACATCAGCTCTAAGCTTGCTCAGCTTTTAAGGAGGAAAGTACTTGGCTAAGAAAGCCGTGACCAGCTTATCCCAAGAGTTCAGGCTGTCCTTGGGTTGAGAATCCAACCATAATCTAGCTATGTCTCTTACAGCAAAGGGAAAAGCATGAGCTTGTAGACTTCAGGATTTACTCCATTAGTCTTAACAACAGTATCACATATCTTCAAGAATTCAGTTAAGAACTGAAAAGGATCTTCAGATGGAAGTCCATGAAACTTGCAGTTTTGCTGCATCAGAGAAACTAATTGAGGTTTCAGCTCAAAGTTGTTTGCTCCAATGGTAGGAATGGAGATGCTTCTTCCATGTAAATTGGAATTAGGTGCAGTAAAGTCACCAAGCATCCTCCTTGCATTATTATTATTTTCGGCTGCCATCTCCTCTTCCTGTTCGAAAATTTCTGAAAGGTTATCTCTGGATTGTTGTAATTTTGCTTATCTTAATTTTCTCTTCAGAGTCCTTTCAGGTTCTTGATCTGCATCAACAAGAATGTTCTTGTCCTTGCTCCTGCTCATATGACAAAGAAGAGGGCACAGAAAAAATAATAATAATAATATGGATCCTTTATACCACAGTATAGGGATCCCTTTGTGAGTGGAAGAAAAGAGGGGGAGACAAAGAATGTAATGTAATGGAAAAAACACAACTGTGAGGAGGGTTGAGATGTGAGATGAGATGTTAGTAAATGAATAAATAAATAGAATAAGATGGGAGAGGGAGAATTTTCGAAAAATACTTTTGAAAAAGAGTTAGTGATTTTCGAAAATGGTTTTTGAAAAATGTTAGTATTTTTCGAAAATTTTTGAAATCAAAAATAAAAATAATTAGTTAATTAAAAAGAAATTTTTGAAAAAGGGGGGAGATATTTTCGAAAATTAGAGAGAAAGAGTTAGTTAGGTAGTTTTGAAAAAGTTAAGAAACAAACAAAAAGTTAGTTAGTTAGTTGAAACAAATTTTGAAAAGATAAGAAGTTAGGAGGTTAGAAAAGATATTTTGAAATCATATTTTGAAAAAGATAAGATAAGAATATATTTTTGAAAAGATATGATAGAAATTAGTTTTTGAAAAAAAGATTTGATTTTTTTAAAATCACAATTAATGACTTGATTCATAAGAAATCACAAGATATGATTCTAGAACTCAAAGTTTGAATCTTTCTTAACAAGCAAGTAATAAACTTGAAATTTTTGAATCAAAACATTAATTGTTATTGTTATTTTCGAAAATTTGGTATAAAAATAAGAAAAAGATTTTTGAAAAATATTTTTGGAATTTTCGAAAATAACTAAGAATTTTGAAAAAGATTTGATTTTTGAAAAAGATTTTGAAAAAGATAAGATTTTCAAATTGAAAATTTGATTTGACTCATAAGAAACAACTTGATTTTAAAAATTTTTGAAAAAGTCAATCCAAATTTTCGAATTTGATGAGAGAAAAATAGAAAAATATTTTTTTGATTTTTTTGAATTTTTAATGATGAGAGAGAAAAACAAGAAAAATGATGCAATGCATGAGAATTTTAGATCAAAACATGTGATGCATGCAAGAATGTTATGAATGTCAAGATGAACACCAAGAACACTATGAAGATCATGATGAATATCAAGAACACAATTTTGAAAAATTTTTAATGCAAAGAAAACATGCAAGACACCAAACTTAGAATTCTTTAATGCTTAGGCACTAAGAATTCAAGAATACATATGAAAAATAAGAAAAGACACAAAACATGCAAATGCAAAGATCAAACAAGAAGACTTACCAAGAACAACTTGAAGATCATGAAGAACACTATGAATGCATGAGAATTTTCGAAAAATGCAAGATGCATATGCAATTGACACCAAACTTATAACATGACTCAAGACTCAAACAAGAAACACAAAATATTTTTTTTTATTTTTATGATTTTCTATTTTTTTTGGATTTTTATTTTATATTTTTCGAAAATTATTTAGAAAAGGGAAAAATAAGGATTCCAAAATTTTTAATATGAATTCCAGGAATCTTATGCTCTAAAGCTCCAATCAAAGGGTCAGGCATGGCTTAATAGCCAGCCAAGCTTTAGTATGTAACTCAGACATGACACGTCTAACATGCCCTACAGTCGTATTAGACATGGCTTTACAGCCAGCCATGCTTCATGAAACACTAGAATTCATTCTTAAAAATTCTGAAGAAAAATATATTTTTTTGAAAACATTTTTATTTTTTTAAAAAAATTTTTTTTTTCGAAAACAAAGGAGAAAATTTTGAAAGATTTTTTTGAAAAATTTTTTTGAAAACAAGATGAGCCGTCAGTTGTCCAAACTCGAACAATCCCCGGCAACGGCGCCAAAAACATGGTACGCGGAATCGTGATTACACTTTAATTATGTAAAGTTCATTGCTCTTTCTTTCCCTGGAAATGGCACCAAAAACATGATGCCAAGACCATGGTTCACAACTCCGTGTAACTGACCAGCAAGTGCACTGGGTCGTCCAAGTAATACCTTACGTGAGTAAAGGTCGAATCCCACGGAGATTGTCGGTATGAAGCAAGCAATGGTCACCTTGTAAATCTCAGTCAGGCGGATATCAAACAGTAATGGGTTTTCGAAAATAAATAATAGAATAGGGATAGAGATACTTATGTAAATCATTGGTAGGAATTTCAGATAAGCAAATGGAGATACTTTCATTCCTCTGAACCTCTGCTTTCTTGCTATCTTCATCTAATCAATCTTACTCCTTTCCATGGCTGGCTTTATGTGATACATCACCACTGTCAATGGCTACTTTCGGTCATCTCTCGGGAAAATGATCCAATGTCCTGTCACGGCACGGCTAATCGTCTGGAGGCATCACCCTTGTCAATGGCTTCATCTTATCCTCTCAGTGAAAATGGTCAACGCACCCTGTCACGGCACGGCTATTCATCTGTCGGTTCTCGATCATGCTGGAATAGGATTTACTATCCTTTTGCGTCTGTCACTAACGCCCTGCAATCGCGAGTTTGGAGCTCGTCACAGTCATTCATTCATTGAATCCTACTCGGAATACCACAGACAAGGTTTAGACTTTCCGGATTCTCTTGAATGCCGCCATCATTCTAGCTTACACCACGAAGATTCTGATTAAGAGGTCTAAGAGATACTCATTCAGTCGAAGGTAGAACGGAAGTGGTTGTCAGGCACGCGTTCATAGGGAATGATGATGATTGTCACGTTCATCACATCCCAATTGAAGTACGAATGAATATCTTAGAAGCGAAATAAGATGAATTGAATAGAAAACAGTAGTACTTTGCATTAATCTTTGAGGAACAGCAGAGCTCCACACCTTAATCTATGGAGTGTAGAAACTCTACCGTTGAAAATACATAAGTGAAAGGTCCAGGCATGGCCGAGATGGCCAGCCCCCTAAAACGTGATCAATAGTCTCCTAAGATGAACAAAAGATTAAAACTGAGACCAAAGATGTCTAATAAAATAGTAAGAGGTCCTATTTATAATAAACTAGCTACTAGGGTTTACAGAAGTAAGCAATTGATGCATAAATCCACTTCCGGGGCCCACTTGGTGTGTGCTTGGGCTGAGCTTTGAGTGTTGCACGTGCAGAGGTCCTTCTTGAAGTTGAACGCCAGCTTTTGTGCCAGTTTGGGCGTTCAACTCTGGTTTTGGCTCCTTTTCTGGCGCTGGACGCCAGATTTGGGCAGAAAGCTGGCGTTGAACGCCAGTTTACGTCATCTATTCTTGGCCAAAGTATAGACTATTATATATTGCTGGAAAGCCCTGGATGTCTACTTTCCAACGCAATTGGAAGCGCGCTATTTCGAGTTCTGTAGCTCTAGAAAATCTACTTTGAGTGCAGGGAGGTCAGAATCCAACAGCATCAGCAGTCCTTATTCAATCTCTGAATCTGATTTCTGCTCAAGTCCCCCAATTTCAGCCAGAAAATACCTGAAATCACAGAAAAACACACAAACTCATAGTAAAGTCCAGAAATGTGAATTTAACATAAAAACTAATGAAAACATCCCTAAAAGTAACTAGATCCTACTAAAAACATACTAAAAACAATGTCAAAAAGCGTATAAATTATCCGCTCATCACTTACTTGTCTATTCATGGTTGGTTTTGAAATATTCAATATATATTTATGGTTTCTGCATAGGGTGTCATCATATTTTCAAGTGACAGCTAGAATGCTTTAATTAGCCAAATTGATTTTAGTGCTTTATATAGTTGAAATAAAATCTTTATTTCATCCAATTGGGATGCAAAGGGGTTCTTATATTAGTTTACTACCCAGTTTGGTCGAGGTCATATTGACAGACCTTGTTTTATATTTCAAATTATTCATGTTAAATTTTGTTCAAATATGTAATATTTTAATTTTCTTCTAAATTTTTAATGTGTCTTATTTAAAGATCTCTTTTAAATGATAATTGATTAGTAGTATAATAATATAATTCTAGTATCTATATTAATTGTTTCAGACTAATATTGACATGTTTGTGGAGGTTGAAACCCACATGAATGTGTTTTTTTTTTAAATTGAAAATTCTTTTTATGAGGGTTCTAAACCACCACAATGATTAATCAAGAATTGCCACAAAACGCAAGCACAGAACCCCCACAAAAGGTATAGAAAACCGCCACTGAATGGAATTGTGGGGGTTATGAAAAACTGTCACAAAGAAGCTCGTGGCATCTCAAATTTTGGGGATTTTTGAAACTGCCACGATCCTTTTTGTGGTGGTTTCTTGGGGGTTTGAAACCACCATAAACACGAAAAAAAACTGCCACAAATGAGCAAAATCCTTGTAGTGATGGAAGAAAAAAGTCGTGTCATGAAACAATAGTCCTTTCTCTTCCACTCCTTGTAAGCCTTCGATTCTGTCCCAACTACCTAATTTATTCCCATTACATACAATGCTAGTTTTTGCTATGTTCTATGGGTGTTTTCAGTAAGCTTATTAAGTACTGGTACCAAAAAATAATTAATTTGGAAGAAAAGGAAGAAAGAAAACTAAAAAGGGATCACTGCAGTCATTGCAGCATGTACTTAAGCTCTTGATATCATGATAAAAACAAAAACAATTAATTCTATTATAAAACTTAGAAACCAGGTATCAGTTGTAGTTTACTTTGTATGAGCTAATTTTTTTATCACTTTTATTTATGTATGGATTAACTCTGTTATTCATATACAAAATTAGAGATTTATAATTAGTACATAAGTTAGGATTTTGTAAATTTATATTTGTTGGAGAGTTTTTATAATTAGAGTTTCATATATATATATATATATATATATATATATATATATACAAAAGTTGTAATTAAAATTTACTATATAAATTATACTTTTAAGATGGATACTTAAAAATATGTTACATTACTTTTCAATTTCCACCTCAATGTCAATTTCTGTAGATAGATGCCAAAACAATTATATTAGATGTATAATAAAATTAGTTGTTAAAATTAGTCATTAATACAAAATACATGTTGAAATACAAAATGTATATTAGAAATAACTTAACAATGCATATATTTATACCCAAATACATGATAGTTAATTTTACGGTTAAATACTTTTTTCATCCTTAAGGTTGTGTTTGGTTGTTGTCTCAACATAATAGAGATATAGACATAAATACACAAGAGTATATAGACACAAGAAGACACTTAATTTTACATATTGTTTGGTACCTTAGACAAAACAAAACACACTTTTCATACCTATACTAAAATGTTAATTTTACGCTCACTATTTCAGTAGCACCACCACCACCACCTCTACCTTTCCTACTCTTCTTTTAGAGTTATCAAAAACCACCACCATCTTCAAATCAAATCTAGAATTAACAAAACCCCAAATCCAAACTAAATTCAATATTATAAAATCAACAAAGAAAAAAATTCAAACTCATCCCATCTGGAAAAACAATACGCAAATTCAAATTAAATTCAATATGTATAAAATCAATAAAAAATTTTCAATTTCATCTCAAATAAAAAAATAAAGATTTAAGTTTTTTAACATAAAATAAAAATAAAAAATTCAAATAGATGTAAAGTGAACCAGGAGGCAGAAAAAGGTGGAAAAGACCACATTGGAGCACAAGGACGAGACACGAAACTACAGGTTGAGGGAAGGAGAAGACAAAAAAGATGCATAGAAGGGAGGAGAGACAGACGTGATGTGGAAGAAAGACAAAGCAGATGCATACAGTATAGATCTACCTCTGGTGGCATCGAGTCCTCTTTGTCGCCATTGATCTGTGGTGGTTCCTCGGCGCTAAATCGGTGGTTGCTCCCCATCGTCGCGAAGATCTTGAAGAGGAACAAGAACAACAGAGACACATGAGGGAGGGTGAAGTAAAGGGGACGTTCTCCTTGGAGAAGACAAACAAATAAAGAGAGGTTAGAGGGTGGCGTCGTCGATGCCCGAAGCCAACGGCGGTAGAAGGCAGAGAAACCTACCTGATGCGTGAGCATCTTGTATCCATTTTTCCTTTGTTTTCTAGTCATTTTTAGTTAGAATTTATTAAGTTTTATATTATTTCAATTCAAAAATCCTCTTTGGATTCTACTTTGAGCATTTTGGTGTTTTTATTTATTTCAGGTAAAATTCGGAGCAATATGGCAGAGTTTTGTGCTAAAAAGAGAAGATTTAAGGCGCCAGCAAGCCTTGCAAAATAGGAAGCTTTCTGCCTCTTTGGGTGTTAAACACCCAAGCAATGAAGCCTCATCAATGAAGCATCTTCAAGTGGATTTAGCGTTTATTAGTTATCTTTTATTTTATTTTTATAATTTTTATTTACAAACAATATCTTTTAGTTTTAGGATTTATTATTTTATTTTAGTTTCAAATCAAATTAGGTTAGATATAAAAGGGAAAAGATTCACCTTTCAGGGGGATATTCTCACTTCTTTACTTTAACAGTTTTTTAGAACTCTTGTTTTCTCTGTGAGTCATGAGCCACTAAACCTCCTTGGTTAAGGTTAGGAGCTCTATTTATTTCTATGGATTAAGACTATTGCTTTTCTATTTTAATTAATGTATTGATTCAGTTTCAAGGATTACTTTCCTCCTTCATTTTATGAATCTGGGTGGAACGAAAGTATAACCCTTATTCTATATGCGTTCTTGTGATCCTTGGAAGAGGTCTCTCACCTGAACAACAGCTTGAAAGTAAATTCCTCATGAACTGCTAATTACTTGAACTAATCGGGATACGTAACATATAATCCTCTTAGCTTTGGGTAATTAGAGTTTTGTGGCCATAAACTAGATTTGAACTTAACCCTCTTATTGGACTCAAGTGACCAAGACATTGGTGGTTGATGAAGGTTAGAAGAGACTAAATTACTAAGACATTAGGGTTTTGTCAATTACAGTTTGGCATGAAATAAATCTTGTATGATCAAAAATAGTTGGTAAGAAAACTTAATCCAGAAAAGTAAACATCTTCGATACCTTAACTGTTTTCTCTCATTGATTTATCACCAATTCTCTTAATTGCATTCTTTACTGTTTAATGCTATTTCAAATTACCAAACCAACTTTTCTGCCTGTCTAACTAAACCAATTAGTCTACCATTGTTGCTCAATCTATCAATCCTCGTGGGATCGACCAACACTCACCTGAGGTATTACTTGGATGACCCGGTGTACTTGCCGATTAGCGTGTGGGTATTCGAAATCCTACACTACTACCTACCAGAGAGAAGATGATGAATAAAGGCTAGAGAAGAAGTTAGATGGAAGATGAGAAAGGCTTGGTTGGAATTATTGAAATATTAAGGGATAAAAGATGTAAAAAGAGTTAGTGCCTTAAGCTGAAAATTTGTGCCTCAACATTTTTTAGTAACACAAAATACATACTTTTTATGGGTAAATGTGTGTAACCGTGTCCTTCATAATTTTGTGTCTCAGAAAACAAACGTTAGACATGTACAGCAAAACAAATGCACTCTAACATTTTGGGTAACAAAATTTTTCCCAACCTTTTTTTCTTATTAATATCATCCTCAACGTTAAAAATCGTTTTAAAATCATCATTTTTACATAAAATGTTAATTACACGACGACTTTTTCCCTAATAAAACACCATCTTCCACCTACTAACCACCCCATTATCATCATCTGCTCATCATTATCACCATTACCACCATCACTACCCTCTCCCTCTCTCTCTCTCTCTCTCTCTCTCTCTCTCTCTCTCTCTCTCATTACAACGCAATTCAAGCCAAGCACTCAAGAAAGGGAACAAATATATGAAGGAAGTGATTTGGATGAGCACTCCCATGGAAGCGACAATTGCGCTGGGGTTCATGAGGAACCTGTAGATAGGAGTTGTAGGAGCACCCGAACCCACGAGTACCTGACCCACCCCTACCTGATCGTGGCAGGTTTCGAATAGGGTGGGTGTTCGAGCAGGGCACGGTGGGGTCGGGGTCAGGTGAACCCACCATGGAGTACATATATATAGATATATATGTTTTTATGGATTAGAATTTTTCATTTGTACCTCCATTCGAAGATTCACTCACCTAGAGTCAGAGAAACCAAAGTCTTCTTCTTCTACTGAGCCCAGCCCCTCGCCATCGCTGACTCGCTATAGTGAGCCCCTTTCCTCTAACTGCGTCGGCGTCTTCCTCTGTGGCTAAGCCCCTCACTATCGCTGCTCAGTCCCTCTCTGTCGCTGCTCATTCCCTTGCCCTAGTCATAAGTTCCTCTCTCTCTCTCTCTTTCTCTCTCTCTCTCTCTCTCTCTCTCTCTCTCTCTCTCTCCCATCACAGTTTGAGTCTGTACTGGATCGATGTAAGTTCTTCCCTTCTTCTTCTATAGTTGCATCACTTGGTCCTCGTCGCTATGAGCCTGGCCATCACCGTTGCATGTGAGCCCGTCACCAGATCCCATTTTCTCTGTCTCTCTGACCACCGGTAAATTCTGTAATTTTTTATAAAATTTTGTTAATATATGTACTATGCAGTATATTTATATGTGTCTAATAGAGAATTTTGTTACAATTTTGTTGATTGAGAATCAGAGACTTTTTTTATTGTAATTTTGTTAATATATGTGTTGTGCAGTGGGTTTATGTGTTTGATTGAGAATTTTGTTGCAATTTTTTTTATTGAGAATTTTGTTGCAATTTTGTTGAATGAGAATTTTAATTTGTTGCAATTTTGTTGATTGAGAATCAAAGACTTTGTTGATTGCAATTTTGTTTATATGTGTCTGACTGTAGTTTTTCATTTTTATTTTGATTGAGAATCAGAGACTTTCTATAGTTCTTGTGATTGTAGTTTTACTATGGTTTATACTAGTATTTGCAATTTTGTGATTGTAGATTTTCTATAGTTTATACTAGTATTTACAATCTGATACTTACCTATGCTATCATGCTTCTCTGTAAAGTTTCTAAAGTGTTTCCAACCTTTAACAAAACTAGTTTACTTCAAGTTTTATTTTTCTAATATATGCAACATACGTATTCATGAATTTAATTACCTTGGTGAAAACATTTTTTTTCTGGTGATGTTTTTCTTATGTCCGAGGACTCATAAAAAAGCACGGTTCTTACAATAATACAAAATAATTTCTTATGAAATTTAAATTTGTGAATTTTGATGGATAAAAGCTAGTAATACATATGAATAATGTTGATAACTTATTTTGATATGGATGTATAAAGTCTAACTTTTTATTAAAGATTCTATATGGTTTGCTTAGTTTTTTTAAATTTTTTTAATATATGTCCTTTAAGGCTATTTCATGGCTAGTAATGATAGAGATGACTGATACGTGAGCATCCTTCCTATCTTTTCCTAGTGAATTTGTATTTGAATTGGTTAAGTTTAATCAAGATTTAAATATTTTTTAGCCATTATGAATGCTGCTTTGAGTTGTGTGCAATTTGGTATATTTCAGGTAGCATTCGGATGGATTTCACAAGGTTTGTGTAGAAGAAAATGAAGAAAGTGGAAGATGTTGTCAACTCTGATCTTCTTACACTCCAATGGACATATCTTGTACTACAGAGATCTAATTGACATGGTTGTAATGGAATTCAAAAGCTAACTTTCAGAGCTTTCTAGCGATATATAATAGTCTATACTTTTCTTCTGGAATCACTGCCTTGGTGGTACCAAACTTGGGATTTTCCAAGTTTGGCGCCATACTCACCCACCTCCAGGAATTGCATGGCATTAAAGTGAAGCCAAACTTTAGAGGTTTCAAGTTTGGTGCCATTGATGAAGAACCTTGAAGATTGCATAAGGGCATGGTGGCGCCAAACTTGGCCCAACCCAAGTTTGGCGCCACCGTTAGTGAATTTGGTGGTCCTAATTCGTCCAAGGAGCAGCATGAGACGAATTTATTTATTTTGATTAAAACTTTTATTTTATTTACAAATAGAAAAAGATATTATTTAGTTTTAGAAAATATGTTTTACATTAATTAGGATTAGATATAAAAGGGAAAAGATTCAGCCCTTTGAGCTCTCTTCTCTTTTACAGACCTCATTTCACACTTTCTCTCTGCTAGGGTTATTTTCTCCATGAGCAACTAAATATCCACTGTTAAGGTTAGGAGCTCTATTTATTCTATGGATTAATACTATTACTCTTTTATTTTAATTTATGTATTGATTTCAATTTCAAGAATTTGTTTTCGTTCTTCATCTTACGGATTTGGGTAGATTGGAAGGAAGATTAATTCTATTTGAGTTCTTGTGAACCTTGGAAAAGAAATTTAGTGAATTTACTTGAACAACAGCTTGAAAATAATTTCTCCTAAATCACTAATTATCTGGACTTAACGGGATACGTGACATCTAATCCTCTTATATTTGGATAATTAGGATTTTTGTGGCTCATAAACTAGAATTGGACCTAAACCTCTAATTGAAATTAAGTGACCAAGGAATTGGCAGTTAACTAGGTTAGAGGAGACTAAATTGCTAAGGAATTAGGGTTTAGTCACATATAGTTTGCCATGAATTAAATCTTGCATGATTAAAATAGTTGGTAAGAAGTAGAAATCCGGAAAATAAACAACTCTAAAACCTTAACTGTTTTCTCATACATTCTTCACATCAATTTACTGTTTGCTTTTAATTCTTTGAATTTACTGTTTAATGCAATTAAAACCACAAAACACTCTTTTCTGCTTATCTAACTAAGTAAATCACTCAATTATTGTTGCTTAGTCCATCAATCCTTGTGGAATCAACCCTCACTCACCTGAGGTATTACTTGGTACGACCCGGTGCACTTGCCGGTTACTTTGTGGACTTTAAATTCCGCACACCAAATTTTTGGCGCATTTGCCAGAGATTGAATGTGATTGACAACTACCAATTGTTTGATTGCCTAGATTAGATAATTTTTATTTTTTTATTTTTCAATTTATTTTCTTTTATCAATAAATCCTATTTTCCTTTTCTTTTTTTTTTGTTTTCTTTTCCTATTTATTACTTAGTTTCGTTCCCTCCCCCCCTCCCGTGTTTCGTTTTTTTACTTATTTTCAATTTTAATTCTTCTTTAAAAAACGAAACTTTCATTCTTTTTCTTTTATTTATTTTTCTTTTAATATTTCACTTTTTCTAATAGGCATTTTTTGCTTGAGTTTTAGTTATATTTGTCCCTAATTTTCAAAAATTACAGTATTTATTTTTACTTAATTTCTGAAAGTAAGTTTGGTGTCTCCTAGTTATTTTATTTAATTTTTTTATCTTTTTTTTTTTAAAAAATTTGTCCCAATTTTTGTTTAGTGATTTTTGCATTTTTCTGCTTTAGTTCAGTTTATTTCATCTTCTTTCTTTTACTCAGGTTATCTCACCGGGAATTCTCTTCACTCTGACATAGAGATTTCCACTTTTTCTTGTCTTATGTTTGTTTATGAGCAAGAACAAGAACAAGGAACCTCTGCTAGATTTTGATCCTGAACCTGAGAGGACTTTGAGAAGTCATTTACAACAAGCCAGAGCTTACAAAGCCAGTAAAAATCTCAGAGATAATTTTGAGAGGGAAACTGAGGAGCTCACAATGGATCCTAACCACAATAATACTGTCAATGCTAATATGGTAAGTTAGAATGAGAATGAACAACCTAGAAGGATGCTTGGCTCATACACTACTCCCAGTCCAAATTTCTATGGGAACAGTATTGTGGTGCCTCCTATAGGTGCAAAAAACTTTGAGTTGAAGCCTCAGTTAGTCACTCTGGTGCAGCAAAACTGTCAGTATCATGGACTCCTGCAGGAAGATCCAAATCAATTCATCTCTAACTTCTTGCAGATCTGTGACACTGTCAAGTCAAATGGAGTTAATCCTGAGGTTTACAAGCTCATGCTCTTTCCATTTGCTGTGAGAGATAGAGCAAAGCAGTAGCTTGATTCTCAGCCCAAGGAGAGCCTAGACACTTGGGACAAGGTGGTTAATGGATTTTTATCCAAATTCTTCCCACCACAGAAGTTGACTAAGCTAAAAGTGGATGTTCAGACATTCAGGCAGAGAGATGGTGAGTCCCTCTATGAAGCCTAGGAAAGGTACAAGCTGATAATCAGGAAATGCCCTCCTAACATGTTTTCTAAATGGACCAAGCTGGAGATCTTTTATGATGGCCTCTTTGAAATGGCCAAAATGTGTCTAGACAACTCTACAGGTGGTTCATTGCACATGAAAAAGATGCCTGAGGAGGCTGCTAAGCTTATTGAGATGGTTGCTAACAACCAATACCTTTACTCCTCTGATAGGAATCTTGTGAACTCTAGGGCTCCTCAGAAGAAAGGATTCTTGGAAGTAGATACCTTGGATGCTATTCTTGCTCAGAACAAGGTCATGTCTTCTCTTCTTTTCATTTCTTTCCTTCTTCTTTCTTCTCTTCTTTTCTGTCCCTCCTTCAACCATCATCCAATACCACCAATCACCATCTATCACAAACTCATTTAGTTAGTTAGTTAGTAGTTATTTAGTTAGTTTAATTTCTGTTTAATATTCTATTTTTCATTATAAGTGTTGGATTATTAATCTTGTATCCTGTTTATTGCTGCTGATTACTAATAAGATGTTTTAACATCATTGTTGTTAATTGTCATTGTTGGATTCCCTTATTGAGGTTATATTTTGTCACTTGGTTTTGAGTTCTTGATGCTTAACCTCTTTGAATACCAAGTACATGTGACATTGCCTTCAAGCTTTTTAAATCTTTTGAATTGCATGTTTTGGCCAGCATGTGATTTAATATCATTATCTCTTACTAGGCAATAGTTTATTATCAATGCATTTTTTGTTAGGTGATGCTTGTTTATGATTGACCCTTATTTACATCACCTATTTTATGTATTGAGATTTTGATAACTGTGAAATTCGATAGTAAGCTTACCTAATTGCATATTTTTAAGCTTTTCAAGCTTTGTGGACCATTCGTGCTATGTGATTGATTTTAATTTCTACCTCTTCTCCTAAGTTCTATAGCACCAATGTCTCCCACTTCTATGTCAATTAGGGATTGCAAATAAAATTCAAAGTGTGTCAGTGATTGATGTGTAAGTTTCATATTCCATTTTGTTCATTAAAGTTACCTTGCACATCAATTAATGTCTATTCATTATCCAATTCACAATTGCTTGATTAATTACTTGAATGCTCTCATGCCTCTTCACTACTTGTTTGTATCTTAACCTACAAATCTTTTAAAGTATTTCAGGCACACTAGAATGAGTGAAGTGCATGCTTCTTTTGTGCAATTGTGACATAGCTTTTTATGCTAGTGTGTATGTTCTAAACCGCGCACAAACATAGAACCTACACTATCTTTCTTAATGTCACACACCTTTTCACTCACTTCATTCTAGTGGTCATTACCTCATTCCAACAATCTATGCTTCCTTGCTTGTGCATTTACTTGTCTTATTATATCCTATTTCATATTGTCAGGATGAACCATCATGAGCAAAAATGGAAGTAGAAGAAAGAACACGCAATAACCGGTTGATCCACCAGTTGAAGGTGGCAATCCGGAAAGTCGCCGTACCCCCTTGATTGAACTATATATTGTGAAACATGATTTTTGAGCTAAGAACACATAAGCATGTGAGTTTTGAGCCTCACTGTGTGGTTACATCATATAGCCACTATTTTCATTCTTGTGTGTATTATTCTCTTTCTATGATTGTAATCTTTGATTTGTTTGATTCTTTGTGTCCATTATTTTGTGTACAAATGCACTTATATGATTGACCAAGTAGTTACATTCATATAGATAGTTGCCTTTAGATAGGGTGCATTTAGTTATTTTACATTTTAATAAATGATGATACCCTTTGTCTTTCTCCTGGTTTAAGCATGAGGACATGCTTGGTTTAAGTGTGGGGAGATTTGATGCACCATTATTTGGTGGTGCATCCTATGCTGAATTTAGGAGATTTTATCACCCTTTACCCACATTTATTCAACGAAATGGCATGGTTTCATGATGTCTTCCTAAATTGTGCTTAAGTATGAAAACATGCTTTTTAGGCCTTTAATTAGTTGATTTTGATTCACCTTTGATTCCACTAGACGCCTTGATATGTGTGTTAGTGATTTCAGGTTGAAAAGGCTAGGAATGGATCAAAGGAATTGAGAGAAAAGCATGCAAAGTGGAGAAATCATGGAAAATCAAGGATTGGGAGAAATTTACACCACGCGCACGCGCAGCACACGCGCACATGTGAAACGATGAGGTCGCATGACGATGCGTATGCGTGACGCACGCGCATGCGTCGGTGCTCACACGTGACCCACTTAAAGTGAATCCGCTGGGGGCGATTTCTAGGCTTCGCAGGCCCAAATCCAACTCATCTCTAATGCTATTTAACCCAAGGATTGAAGGGAAATCAACATACATTACACATTACATCACATTAGTTTAGTTTAGTTTAGTTTTGGAGGGAAAGTTAGTTTCTAGAGAGAGAAGCTCTCTCTTCTCTCTAGAATTAGGATTAAGTTTAGGTGAATTTCTTAGATCTAGATCTACTTCTTCTCTTGCTTCAATTTTCCTTTTGTTTTATGAATTCTTATGTTGATTTCCATTTACCTTTCAATGCAATTTATGAATTCCATGTCTTTTCATGTTTGATTTGGTTTTCTATTATTGATCTCTTGCCATTGTATGTAGATCTCTCTTCAATTCTTACAATTCATGTTGTTTACCTTTATTGCCTTCTATGTGTTTGTTGAAATGCCTCTTTTAGTTATGAGTTAGATTTTGTTCCTCTTGGCCTAGGTAGGGTAATTGGTAGCTCTTGAGTTATCAAACTCCTTTGTTGATTGATAATTAGAAGTTGCTAATTAACTTGAATGCCACTAAAGCTAGTCTTTCATCATGATTAGGCTAAGACTTGTGGAATCAAGTTAATTCATCCACTTGACTTTCCTTCATAGTTAGAGGTTAACTAAGTGGGAGCAATGGACAATTCTCATCACAATTAATAAGGATAACTAGGATAGGACTTCTAGTTCTCATACCTTGCCAAAAGCTTTTCTAGTTGTTAGTTTATTTCCTTCCCCATTTTCTTTTCTTGTTTCTATTCCAAAACCCCAAAAGATACTCCATAACCAATAACAAGAACACTTTATTACAATTCCTAGGGAGAACGACCCGAGGTTTAAATACTTTGGTTATTAGTTTTATTAGAGGTTTGTACTTGTGACAAACAAATTTTTGCATGAAAGGATTCTTTGTTGGTTTAGAAACTATACTTCGACGAGAATTTATTGTGAAATTCTTTACCGAAAATTTTCCGTTCATCATCACTGCCGGAGAAGGGAGCTGCGTCTCTGTGATTCTGGCCGCCGGGAGTGGTTCTGTGACTTTCGGGACCACCGCCGAAGCTTCTGGCTGTTTTTGCCATCGCCGGAAAACACTGCCGATAAGGGTTTTAATTGAGGTTTCTGTCTTTTTGGATTTCAAGAAGGTTTTGATGCTGCGTTGTTACTATAGTTGATCCACCGGAGCTTCTGGCCACTACCGGAGCTGTTGTCGGGTCAGTTTGGAATCGCAGCTGCCTCATTTTGTGATTTCGGTAAGTAAGTATGTTTCGAAAAGTCTCGCATTAGTATTCCGTTGTGTTTAATTAATGAATCTGAGCTTTGGTGATGTGGGATTGAGTTCTGATTATTACATGTTGCGAGTAGAGTTGTTGTGGATGCTGAGAGAACGGTTTGGAGCCGAAGTTGCGGCTGCCGCTGTTGCGGGCCAAGAGGAAACAAGTTGTAATTAGAGTTTTCGGGTTTCGACAAATGAGGTAGGGGCTTTTTCTGAAAAACTATGTTTTATATATTGGAATTATTACATATGGCTACTGATGTGAGACATGGTATATTTGGTAAATGTGTCAGTCTTATGTATTATTTGGTTGACTTGAATGATTATGAATGTTTGTTTGACTAGATTGTTGTGCGACTTTATGAAACAGAATATTTTTTAAGTCGATTATTTTAAAGATTTGGGATCGAGTTTAATCCGTTGGGAATTGATTTGAGTTGAGTTGATTTTCTTAATAAGGTGAAAAATAGAATACTCTTTTGGATTCAGTCTGGTCTGCTTTAATTGATTTGGTTTGATAAATGAATTATTGTTGAACTGTTTCTTTAAAGCTTTGGAAATGAGTTTAATCGGCTGATATTAATTTGATTTTGAAATGGTTTCCTTGAAATATGAAAATGAGGTGACTGTTGCATTTAGCTTGCTCTTGAACTGATTTTGGATTTGGACCCTTGAAAAGGATTGTGGAACGGTTTTGTTGGGACCCGAACTGGGTGGTAAAGTCCAAGTTTTAGGGGAGGTGCTGCCGAAATTCTGGTAGGATCCGAGACTTTATTGAAATGTTGTTTGGGAAAAATTATAAGTTAAAGACTTCGACTATTTTATTTGAATTATCAAGAAAAGGATGATTCATACTTTTGAAGTAAATTATTAAAGAGGAAATTGTGATCTAGTATTGTTTCTTAAGAAAAGCATTGTATCTCTTTTGGGAGAAAGTTATTTAGATGAAACTTATGTTTTAAATCTGTTTTAAATGTGAAAAGGGTTATGTCCTTGAATTTGACTTGAGGGTATCAATCACAAGAGTTTCTGTGACTTTGGAAGAACCTGAACATATATTGACAAGTTTCATTTTAAAATGTTTTGGAAAAAGTTTTAAGTACCTTTTGAATTCTGAATTTTTACAAGACTAAAACAATTTTGAGCATTTTGAAACACTTTAGAATTTATCATGGGGTTGAAGCTGGTTTTGCTTAAGTAAAGGAGACGACTTTGAAAGGAGTAAATGATTACGTGACTCGGTCTGACTTAGATCCTATTTTATTTCTCAAATTAGGAAAGCCAAGGTTTTAATGATTTTAAGTGAATTTGAGGAAATGAGTTACGTTATTCTCCCCTAAAGACTTGAGACTCTGCCGAGGAAATTTTGTTATAAAATCTCGTTGTTGGATGGATGATTTTGAATATTTCAAAATAAATCCTTAACTTGCCATGGTTTTGGAAGTTTTGGAAAGAGGATGCCGAGGGTGGTTTGTTTTTAAAAAAGGGAATTTACTTTGAGTAAAAGTAGCTTATGAGCCTGAAATAATTTGAGAAATGAGATCTTTATAGCCAAGGCTGAAAAGTGCTGAAATTTGATTTCAGAGTAAAGTGAATTGAGAAAATTGATTTATGGCTTTGAATAATGATTTTATGAATTTGATGATGTGGGATGGTGGAAGTGCTATTTTGTTATGAGCCGGAATGGCTGTGTATGATTATGAATATTGGCTGGTTCTGGATTGAACTATGAGCCGGATGACTGACTATGAGTCATGAATTTAAGCCGGATGGCTGAAATAAATGTTGATTTATGGCTGAGAATAAATGCATATATGCTGAGATATTGATATTGTGATTTTGCACTTCCAACTATCTGAGATACGAGTTTCCCTGGGTAGTAGCAGTGACTAGCCACCACGTGCTCCAGGTTTAGACTTGATACTCTGCTGACCCTATGTTGTAAGTGTGGCTGGGCACTGTGAAAGTCCCAGATGAGCTCGCCCCCGTAAATATACACCAGTGAGGGTGTTGGATATATATGAGATTATGATTTATGTTGAGTATAACTCGAGTTGGGGATGCACGACAGAGGGACAGTCCAATGGTTAGCTACCAGGACTTGTCGGGTTGGCTATATAACCGACAGATGATATCATCAGCCACTAGGACAGGCATGCATCATATACATCTATGTGACATTGTTTGGGTGTGCATATTGTACTTGGTTTGCCTTTGTGATTACTTGTGATTAACTGCTAATTGCTCTACTTGCAGTAACTGTTTGTTTATGCTTGAACCTTCCTATTTGTGTTTGCGACTGAGACTTTGTTGGACTGTGGTGATTGGTTGTTTGTTGGGTTGTTTGGGGCCTAGATCCATGGTTGATCATGAGGTGGACCGAAGGCCATGTCTAATTGATATTTCTGGTTTGGAAAAGTATGAAGGGCTAATTTGGTTCAGCATAGATAAACCTTTTGAAAGGCTTTTGAATTGTTATTTTTTTCTAATGAACAGTTCCTCCTTCAGAAAAGATTTCAGATTTCTCTTTTATAATAAATTGTTGGTTTTGAAAAGATACATAAGGCGGTTATCAATCACTGTAACGATTTTTATCTCTCGTATCCTGTTATAGTAATTTTGCAACCCTACGGTGAGAACCCTTTAGAGGATGATGTTCTCACCCCCTACAAATTTCCCATTTCAGGATATGGACGCAGAAGTCACGAAGAGCTTATCTTGTTGTTGTCGTGATGTTTTTTATTGCTTTAGTTATTGTTTATTGTTCCCTCGCCTTTACCTTTATACTTTCTATAAGAGGGATAGGAATTGTATCGGTTAATTCTTGTAATATTATTTAATATATATATATATATATATATATATATATATATATATATATATACATATGTATGTACTCTTTGTGAGTTTTTGTAAGTTGTATTGTATGTATGGATGTACGTTACATAATAAAAGTATTTTTGGAGCGGTATTACGGTTTAAAGTTTAAAACAGGCTAATATTTTAGTATTAAATAGTATAAGAGTCATTGTAATGTCCGAGCTATCAAAGTAGTGCAGCCGGAAGCGTGAGCTTTGATAGTTAGGGTGTTACATTATGGTATCAGAGTGGTCTTTCCTGTAGAGCCTGAGGAATGGACCGACTATGCTTCAATTGCATACTCTGGTGTTGTCATGTAGTAGGTCTTGTTTGGATAACAAGAATTAGAGCTTTATGCACATGATGGTCTATTGATTACCGCTGTTAGTCTTGCATTGCATACTTCTTGGTATTAAGTTTGGCCGGCTTAATACTAGTAAATTATATATATGAAAGCACTGATGGGTTATCATAGATGATATACGAGTTTTGAGTAAGGGGAATCGCGGGTTTTGGAAACGTTAGAAACTATTTCTCGAGGCTATTCAGTGGTGTGTCTTGAATTCTGTTCGAGTCGACCTGTTCTTTCATATCCTAACTTGAAGTTCTTGTTTGCTAATCCTTTTGAAAAGTAGTTTGATTTTTCAACTCTATTCCTCTATTCATATGTATTCTTGTTTGATCTTAATTGCATATGCTTGTTTACAGTCCTCGTTACATCTGTCCTTCTCTGTTTGAGTTCTCTTTGATTCACGTATTATTTGATATAGCTTTGAACTTGTCTTAATGCGCTGTGCCTTTTAACTCTGGATTCTGAGTCCATTCTTAGAGAAATTTTTGATTCAGTTTTTCTCTTATTTGACAGTGATTACAGTCAATTTTGAGACTTTTATAAAAGATTGTTGTTGATTAGATATATACTCATCCATATATGAAACTTTGAAGATTACTTATGCAGTTTAACAACTATTTATTCCTAATACCTCGCCTGTACTTTTACTGGTTTACGGAACCGCACTTACTTTAATTGTAAATTGCCTTTCTAGTAATTCTACTATAGCTCCAATGCACATCTTCATTTGATT
The DNA here is from genome assembly GCF_003086295.3 of Arachis hypogaea. Classification (NCBI taxonomy): domain Eukaryota; kingdom Viridiplantae; phylum Streptophyta; class Magnoliopsida; order Fabales; family Fabaceae; genus Arachis; species Arachis hypogaea. Next base: position 46,688,410 of record NC_092051.1, read on the forward strand.
ATGTATTTGGGTATTTTTCAAAATTCCAGAAAGAAAGAATTTTTCGCTTTTACTCTGGTTGAGTTTCGTTTGGTAAACTTCACTTAATTTATTTTTTATTTGAGTTTGGTTTAGCCTACTACATTGTTTATGTCATTGTTGTTCTTTTGAAAATGTTAGACTCATAGCTTTCTTCTTATGAATGGACTCATTCCTTCTTAAGCTTTTTATCTCTATGAATGTCATACTTGATTCTGTTCTTAATCATTCTCCTACCTCTTGTGGGCACTACAATCAATCTTAGCTTCCCTTCTCTTGCGAATCTCATTCTTATATGAGTCAGCTTGATTTGTTTCAATTTTGTGCATCGTTTATTCTCTCATTATTTCTACTAAAGATTTTTAGTCAAAGATTTATCCTTGAGAAATTACTAATGATTGAGTTGTCTTTTCCTATGACTTTTGTATTCTTTCGGATCAATTGAGAGCTTGTTTGATGTTTCATGCCTAGTGGACCTTGTTTGAACTACCTTGATTTAAGATCCTTTCTTGTATGGCTTGACTCCTTTTTAAGTACGTCCTAATATTCTTGAATATCCTTTTGAGATGGGGATTTCAAGTATACTCTAGGAGTTTCGTTTCAAACTTTTTAAAGACATTTTGAATCCTCTTTAAAGATATTGTAAAGAAAAATTTTTCTGTTGCTTGATTGTAATTAAAATCATTCCTCAATTCCTGAAAAAGTTGTTTTAAAGTTGGCATGCGCTATTTTAAATGAAGTTTTGAAAAGCTTCCTTATTTAGTGGAAACTGGTCCGTTTGTAATGCACCACTTGTTTCCTTTACCAATTTATAAGCAAACTTTTACCTCAGATTTTCTTTTCCAAATAGAGTTTAACTTTCTCTTTCGTCCTTGCTAAAATTTTTATACACGCTTGTTTGAATATGGACTTTGAAAATTTTTGAACAAGCATTTGGTTTTTATTTCGAGTTTTATGATTCCTTTTGGTTAGGTTGTGCACCTAAATATCTTTCTAAAATACTTGAGGAAATATCTTAGCTCTTAGCCGAACTTGTGTACATTTTGTTTTTAAAACTCTACATAATCTACTTCATCATGAAACTGTATTAAAGCAAAGACACGTTTGTGCTTTTGTTACTCTCTTGAATAATGTTTGTTGCTTAACTTTTCCCTTAGACTGCGAAGTGATTTTCCTACAAGTTCTCAATTCTTTTAAGAACAATGTATCAGAAGTATTTTAATCGTGCTCTTGAGTTCTGTAAGCTTTGTCTTGGGTTTGAGATATTCTTTTTTGTAAACCTCATACTTCTTTGACTCAGCTTGAATTTATTTCAAACTAATGCGCTGATTTTTCTTCTTATTGATCCTATTGAATTTCTTTGATCTAAGGGTTATCTTTGAAGTTGTCAATTGAATTGCTTCTAGCAAACTTCATAGCTTGAGCATCCTTGTTTACCTGGGATTGCATACACGCTTTCAAATTTATGAGTATTATCCTTGACATGTGTCTCTCCTTTCTAAAATCTTTTATCCTTCTGAGTAGACTCGAGAATTATTTTGATGTCACGTGCGATCTGTAGACATAGTAACGTGATGCGTTAGTTCTTTAAGACGTGATATGTGTATGGAAGGTGAAGTGGTAGGTGTACCACGTTATGAGTTGTGGGTGTTTTGTTCCTTGAGAAGAGTCTGCGGGTGTTAGACTTGTGACCGGTTATAGAGTTGTAAAGTGATTGATGGAGTTGAAAAGTCGAAGCTTTGAGGTTGATACGAGATTAGTGTGCGGATGTTAAGCACATCATTTTAACCCCATCCTATTTTATAGCCTTCGATGCCTTGCTTTACTATTACATGTTTGAACCATGTCATCTTTTGCATTGGGCCTATCTAATATCTTCTGCCTTACACCATACTTTATCCCTATATTTAAACCTGACGGTTATTCGATATCTGAACATTTATGCATATATGCTAAGATTTTTTACTTTCCTAAAAGTATTTAAAAGTACTAAGACTATGTATAGTCTTATGTATTACTTTAATTTTCGAGGACGAAAATTTTTATAAGCCGGATAGAATGTAAGACCCAGAACTTTTGAAAAATGACTATCATGAGCTAATTTCAAATTCAGTATTTTTGTAGCTTTAATTTCAGAAATTCTTTATTAAAGATAATTAAAGCAAGTTTCGATTAATTGAATTTGAAATAAATTGAGATTATTATCCGATTTTACAATTATTGAATTATTTTCTATATTTAAATTATAAAGTTGATAGTTATGAAATAATAATAATTTTATATGATTTGGACTGAATAATTAATATTTTAAGATATTAATACTGCTGCTTTGGAAAATAAAGAAATTAATTATAGTATTTCTAATTTTTGGATTTGAACATTCTATGGAAAATAATTTGTAAAAGTGATGAACAAATAGTATTTCTATACATCATTATTGTTGGATTAAAATTTATTTCTAATTACTATACTATCCCTACCTTTATTTGAAATTACTAAACTAACCCTAACCCTAATTTTTCACACAACACCCTTACCCTTTTTCCCCTAACTTTCAGCCACCGAAACACTATTCCAGTTGCCCTCTTCTTAGACTAAACAGCAGTGACACAAACCCTTCCCCTTTCTCAAATCATTCACAGCAATACTGGGGAAAAGGAACAAAGAAAGAAAAGGTCAAAGAGAGAAGGGGCGGAGCTGCGATCAGAAGAGGAGATGAACCGCGCTGCTGCCGCCGTTCAGCTCGCCGCCACCGCACTGTGCAGAGCCGCCGCCACCATGCCACGCCTCGCTGCGAGTTGCGCCTCACCACCGCCCAGCTTGCCGTCGCGCCAGTCACCCCAAACCAGAGGAGCAGAGAGAGAGATCGGGCACAGAGAGAGACGTGAAGAGGGAGAGTAGTCGTGCATCCAGCTGCGTCCTCACCGCCGCGGGAGGAAATCGTCGCCGTCAGCTTGGCACCGAGCTCCCATGGCCGGCGCCGTTGCAATACAGTCGACGTTCCTTCAGAGCCACCACAGCTGGGTCGCTATGAAGAGGAGTCCACTACTGCGATGCCACTACTACCGTGACTATCGCGGTGTTCAACACGTCCCTGGTCACCGCCAGCTGTTCTGATGCTGTCATTGGAAGCTGCCACTCCGTCACTATCATTGCCAGAGAAGGGAGCTGCGTCTCTGTGATTCTGGCTACCGGAAGTGGTTCTGTGACTTTCGAGACCACCGCCGAAGCTTCTGGTTGTTTCTGCCGTCGCCAAAAAACTCTGTCGGTAAGGGTTTTAATTGAGGTTTTTGTCTTTTTGGATTTCCAATCCCTGGTAATGGCTCCAAAGCTTGGTGCTTTGATCTTAATTCATAATTGTCACAACTTCGATACAACTAACCAGCAAGTGCACTGGGTCGTCCAAGTAATACCTTACGTGAGTAAGGGTCGAATCCCACGGAGATTGTTGGTATGAAGCAAGCTATGGTCACCTTGTAAATCTCAGTCAGGCGGATATAAAATAATCATGGAGTTTTCGAATAATAAATAATAGAATAGGGATAGAGATACTTATGTAATTCATTGGTGAGAATTTCAGATAAGTGAATGGAGATGCTTTTCGTTCCTCTGAACCTCTGCTTTCCTGCTATCTTCATCCAATCGGTTTTACTCCTTTCCATGGCTGGCTGTATGCAAGGGCATCACCGTTGTCAGTGGCTACATCCCCTCCTCTCAGTGAATAATATGCTCACGCACCCTGTCACGGCACGGCTATTCATCTGTCGGTTCCCGATCATGCTGGAATAGGATTCACCCTCCTTTTGCGTCTGTCACTAACGCCCAGCACTCGCGAGTTTGAAGCTCGTCACAGTCATTCAATCATTGAATCCTACTCAGAATACCACAGACAAGGTTTAGACCTTCCGGATTCTCTTGAATGCCGCCATCATTCTAGCTTACGCCACGAAGATTCTGGTTAGGAGATCTAAGAGATATTCATTCTAGCTTATTTCATGTAGAACAGAAGTGTTTGTCAGGCACGCGTTCATAAAGGAGAAGGATGATGAGCGTCACACATAATCATCACCTTCATCACGTTCTTGGGTGCGAATGGATATCTTAGAAGAGAAATAAGAATAATTGAATAGAAAACAGTAGTACTTTGCATTAATCTTTGAGGAACAGCAGAGCTCCACACCTTAATCTATGGAGTGTAGAAACTCTACCGTATGAAAATACATAAGTGAAGGTTCAGGCATGGCCGAGATGGCCAGCCCCCTAAAACGTGATCAAAGGATCATAAGGTAATCCAAAGATGCCTAATACAATAGTAAGAGGTCCTATTTATAATAAACTAGCTACTAGGGTTTACATGAGTAAGTATTTGATGCATAAATCCACTTCCGGGGCCCACTTGGTGTGTGTTTGGGCTGAGCTTAAGTGTTGCACGTGCAGAGGCCATTTGTGGAGTTGAACGCCAGTTTTTGTGCCAGTTTGGGCGTTCAACTCTGGTTTTGGATCCTTTTCTGGCGCTGGACGCCAGATTTGGGTAGAAAGCTGGCGTTGAACGCCAGTTTACGTCATCAATTCTTGGCCAAAGTATGGACTATTATATATTGCTGGAAAGCCCTGGATGTCTACTTTCCAACGCAATTAAAAGCGCGCCATTTCGAGTTCTGTAGCTCCAGAAAATCCACTTTGAGTGTAGGGAGGTCAGAATCCAACAGCATCAGCAGTCCTTTTTCAACCTCTGAATCTGATTTCTGCTCAAGTCCCTCAATTTCAGCCAGAAAATACCTGAAATCATAGAAAAACACACAAACTCATAGTAAAGTCCAGAAATGTGAATTTAACACAAAATCTATTAAAAACATCCCTAAAAGTAACTAGATCCTACTAAAAACATACTAAAAACAATGTCAAAAAGCGTATAAATTATCCGCTCATCACAACACCAAACTTAAATTGTTGCTTGTCCCCAAGCAACTGAAAATCAAAATAGGATAAAAAGAATAGAATATACTATAAATTCCAAACTATCAATGAAACAGAGCTTCAATCATATGAGCGGGACTTATAGCTTTTTGCCTCTTGAATAGTTTTGGCATCTCACTTTATCCATTGAGGTTCAGAATGATTGGCATCTATAGGAACTTCAGATTTCGAATAGTGTTATTGACTCTCTTAGTTCAGTATGATGATTCTTGAACACAGCTTCTTTATGAGTCTTGGCCGTGGCCCTAAGCACTTTGTTTTCCAGTATTACCACCGGATACATAAATGCCACAGACACATAATTGGGTGAACCCTTTTAGATTGTGACTCAGCTTTGCTAAAGTCCCCAATTAGAGGTGTCCAGGGTTCTTAAGCACACTCTTTTTTTTTTTTTTTGCTTTGGACCTTGACTTTAACCGCTCAGTCTCAAGTTTTCACTTGACACCTACACGCCACAAGCACATGGTTAGGGACAGCTTGGTTTAGCCGCTTAGACCAGGATTTTATTCCTTTAGGCCCTCCTATCCACTGATGCTCAAAGCCTTGGGATCCTTTTTAATTGCCCTTGCCTTTTAGTTTTAAGGGTTATTGGCTTTTTGCTCTTGCCTCTTGGTTTTAAGAGCTTTGGCTTTTTCTGCTTGCTTTTTCTTTTTCTTTCTATTTTTTTCGCCTATTTTTTTTTTCTGCAAGCTTTGTTCTTTGCTGCTTTTTCTTGCTTCAAGAATCATTTTTATGATTTTTCAGATTATCAAATAACATGTCTCCTAGTCATCATTCTTTCAAGAGCCAACATATTTAACATTCTTAAACAACAACTTCAAAAGACATATGCACTGTTCAAGCATACATTCAGAAAACAAGAAGCATTGTCACCACATCAATATAATTGAACTAAGTTCAAGGATAAATTCAAAACTCATGTACTTCTTGTTCTTTTGAATTAAAACATTTTTCATTTAAGAGAGGTGATGGATTCATAGGACATTTATAACTTTAAGACAAAGTTACTAACTACTAATGATCATGTAATGAAGACACAAACATAGATAAGCACATAACATAGAAAACGAAAAGTAGAAGAATTAAGAACAAGGAATGAATCCACCTTAGTGATGGTGGCATTTCCTTCTTGAGGAATCAATGATGTCCTTGAGCTCTTCTATGTCTCTTCCTTGCCTTTGTTGCTCCTCCTTCAGTGCTTTTAGATCTTCTCTGATTTCATGAAGGATGATGGAGTGCTCTTGATGTTCCACCCTTAGTTGCTTCCAATAATTGTGTGGAAGAAAATGTATCCCTTGAGGTATCTCAGGGATCTCATGATTTGCAGTCAAATATTCTACCACTGAGCTATAGACCCTTGATGGAAGCTTTTGTCTTCCCTTTCCTCTTTCTAGAGGTTTCTCTGGCCTTAGGTGCCATCAATGGTTATGGAAAAACAAAAAAGCTATGCTTTTACCACACCAAACTTAGAATGTTGCTCGCCCTCGAGCAAAAGAAGAAAGAATAGAAGAATAAGAAGAAGATATGGAGGAGATGGATGGGAGTGTGTATTCGGCCATATGGGTGGGATTGGGTGGGAGAGAGATGTTAAATTTTGAAGGTAGTGGTTGTATGGATGTGAGTGGTAAATGGAAAACAGAAGGGATGATCATGAATGGGAAGAGAGATGATGAGGTAGGTGGGGATCCTGTGGGGTCCACAGATCCTGGGATGATCCTGTGGGGTCCACAGATCCTGAGGTGTCAAGGCATTTACATCCCTGCACCAATTTAAGCATGTAAAATGCCCTTGTACACAACTCTGGGCGTTCAGCGCCAGGTTGGTGGCAATTTTGGGCGTTCAACGCCCATCTGTGTGCCATTTCTGGTGTTGAACGCCAGAACCATGCCTGTTCTGGCGTTCAGCGGCCAGAAGCTGCCCATTTTGGGCGTTCAGCGCCAGAACCATGCTCTGTTCTGGCGCTGAACGCCAGACAGATGCTCCTCCAGGGTGTGATTTTTCTTCTGCTGTTTTTGATTCCGTTTTCAATTTTTATATTTATTTTGTGACTCCACATGATCATGAACCTAAGAAAACATGAAAAACAGTAAAAATAAGAATTAGATAAACATTGGGTTGCCTCCCAACAAGCGCTTCTTTATTGTCAATAGCTTGACAGTGGGCTCTCATGGAGCCTCACAGATGTGCCGAGCTTTGTTGAGACTCTCCAACACCAAACTTAGAGTTTGGATATGGGAGTTCAACACCAAACTTAGAGTTTGGTTGTGGCCTCCCAACACCAAACTTAGAGTTTGACTGTGGGGGTTCTGGTTGACTCTGCTTGGAGAGAAGCTTTTGCTGCTTCCTCTCCATGGTTGCAGAGGGAGATCCTTGAGTTTTGAATACAAGGGAGTTTTCATTCCATTGAAGGACTATTTCACCTCTGTCAACATCAATCACAGCTCTTGCTGTGGCCAGGAAAGGTCTTCCTAGGATGATGGATTCATCCTCTTCCTTTCCAGTATCCAGGACTATGAAATCAGTAGGTATGTAAAGGCCCTCAACCTTTACTAATACATCTTCTACTTGTCCATAAGCCTGTTTTCTTGAGCTGTCTGCCATCTCTAGTGAGATTTTAGCAGCTTGCACCCCATAGATTCCCAGTTTCTCCATTACAAAGAGGGGCATGAGGTTTATCCCTGAACCAAGGTCACACAGAGCCTTAAAGATCATGGTGCCTATGGTACAAGGGATTATGAACTTTCCAGGATCCTGTCTCTTTTGAGGCAATGTCAGTTGATCCAGATCACTTAGTTCATTGATGAACAAGGGAGGTTCAACTTCCCAAGTATCAATGCCAAATAATTTGGCACTCAGCTTCATGATTGCACCAAGAAACTTGGCAGTTTGCTCTTCAGTAACATCCTCATTCTCTTCAGAAGAGGAATACTCATCAGAGCTCATGAAGGGCATAAGGAGGTTCAATGGAATCTCTATGGTCTCTAGATGAGTCTCAGATTCCTTTGGTTCCTCAGAGGGAAGCTCCTTATTGATCACTGGACGTCCCAGGAGGTCTTCCTCCTTGGGATTCACGTCCTCTCCTCTCCTCACAGGTTCGGCCATGGCGCTTATGTCAATGGCCTTGCACTCTCCTTTTGGGTTCTCTTCTGTATTGCTTGGGAGAGTACTAGGAGGGATTTCAGTGATCCTTTTACTCAACTGGCCCACTTGTGCTTCCAGATTTCTAATGGAAGACCTTGTTTCATTCATGAAACTTACAGTGGCCTTAGATAGATCAGAGACTAAATTTGCTAAATTAGAAGCATTTTGTTCAGAGTTCTCTGTCTGTTGCTGAGTGGATGATGGAAAAGGCTTGCTATTGCTAAACCTGTTTCTTCCACCATTATTAAAGCCTTGTTGAGGCTTTTGATCCTTCCATGAGAAATTTGGATGATTTCTCCATGATGAGTTATAGGTGTTTCCATAAGGTTCACCTAAATAATTTACCTCTGCTTTTGCAGGGTTCTCAGGATCATAAGCTTCTTCTGCATAAGAAGCCTCTTGAGTACTGTTGGATGCAGCTTGCATTTCATGCAGACTCTGAGAGATCATATTGACTTGCTGAGTCAATATTTTATTCTGAGCCAATATGGCATTCAGAGTATCAACTTCAAGAACTCCCTTCTTCATAGGCGTCCCATTGCTCACAGGATTCCTTTCAGAAGTGTACATGAACTGGTTATTAGCAACCATGTCAATGAGTTCTTGAGCTTCTGCAGGCGTTTTCTTTAGGTGAATGGATCCACCTGCAGAAGTGTCCAGTGACATCTTTGATAGCTTAGATAAACCATCATAGAATATATCCAGGATGGTCCATTCTGAAAGCATGTCAGAAGGACACTTTTTGGTCAACTGTTTGTATCTTTCCCAAGCTTCATAGAGGGATTCACCTTCTTTCTGTCTGAAGGTTTGAACATCAGCTCGAAGCTTGCTTAGCTTTTGAGGAGGAAAGTACTTGGCTAAGAAAGCCGTGACCAGCTTATCCCAAGAGTTCAGGCTGTCTTTGGGTTGAGAATCCAACCATAATCTAGCTCTGTCTCTTACAGCAAAAGGGAAAAGCATGAGCCTGTAGACTTCAGGATCTACTCCATTAGTCTTAACAGTATCACATATCTGCAAGAATTCAGTCAAGAACTGAAAAGGATTTTCAGATGGAAGTCCATGAAACTTGCAGTTCTGCTGCATCAGAGAAACTAATTGAGGTTTCAGCTCAAAATTGTTTGCTCCAATGGCAGGAATGGAGATGCTTCTTCCATGTAAATTGGAACTAGGTGCAGTAAAGTCACCAAGCATCTTCCTTATATTATTATTATTTTCGGCTGCCATCTCCTCTTCCTGTTTGAAAATTTCTGAAAGGTTATCTCTGGATTGTTGTATTTTAGCTTCTCTTAGTTTCCTTTTTAGAGTCCTTTCAGGTTCTGGATCTGCTTCCACAAGAATGTTCTTATCCTTGCTCCTGCTCATATGACAAAGAAGAAGGCACAGAAAAATAATAATAATAACGGAGATCCTTTATACCACAGTATAGGGATCCCTTTGTAAGTGGAAGAAAAGGGGGAGATAAAGAATGTAATATAATGGAAGAAACACAACTGTGAGGAGGCTAGAGATGTGAGATGAGATGTTAGGATATGAATGAATAAATAGAATAAGATGGGAGAGAGAGAATTTTCGAAAATATTTTTGAAAAAGATTTAGTGATTTTTGAAAATAGTTTTTGAAAAATGTTAGTATTTTTTTTCGAAATTTTTTTTAAATAAAAAATAAAAATAAAAATAATTAGTTAATAAAAAAGAAATTTTTGAAAAAGAGGGAAGATATTTTCGAAAATTAGAGAGAGAGAGAGTTAGTTAGGTAGTTTTGAAAAAGTTAAGAAACAAACAAAAAGTTAGTTAGTTAGTTGAAGCAAATTTTGAAAAGATAAGAAGTTAGGAAGTTAGAAAAGATATTTTGAAAAGATATTTTTGAAAAAGATAAGATAAGAAGATATTTTTGAAAAGATATGATTGAAATTAGTTTTGAAAAAGATTTGATTTTTAAAATCACAATTAATGACTTGATTCATAAGAAATCACAAGATATGATTCTAGAACTTAAAGTTTGAATCTTTCTTAACAAGCAAGTAACAAACTTCAAATTTTTGAATCAAAACATTAATTGATTATATTATTTTCGAAAATTTGATATAAAAATAAGAAAAATATTTTTGAAAAATATTTTTTTAATTTTCGAAAATAACTAAGAATTTTGAAAAAGATTTTATTTTTGAAAAAGATTTTGAAAAAGATAAGATTTTCAAATTGAAAATTTGATTTGACTCATAAGGAACAACTTTGATTTTTAAAAATTTTTGAAAAAGTCAACTCAATTTTCGAATTTGATGAGAGAAAAAGGGAAAGATATTTTTTTGATTTTTGAATTTTTATGATGAGAGAGAGAAAAACAAGAAAAATGATGCAATGCATGGCAATTTTAGATCAAAATTATGAATGCATGCAAGAATGCTATGAATGTCAAGATGAACACCAAGAACACTATGAATGTCATGATGAACATCAAGAACATATTTTTGAAAAATTTTTTAATGCAAAGAAAACATGCAAGACACCAAACTTAGAATTCTTTAATGCTTAGACACTAAGAATTCAAGAATGCATATGATAAACATGAAAAGAAACAAAACAAAAAATCATCAAGATCAAACAAGAAGACTTACCAAGAACAACTTGAAGATCATGAAGAACACTATGAATGCATGATATTTTCGAAAAAATGCAAGATGCATATGCAAGTGACACCAAACTTATGATATGACTCAAGACTCAAACAAGAAACACAAAAATATTTTTGATTTTTATGATTTTCTAATTTTTTTGGATTTTTATTTTATATTTTTCGAAAAATTCTTTTGAAAAAGAAAATAAGGATTCCAAAATTTTTAATATGAATTCCAGTAATCTTGCCATGTTAGTCTTAAAGCTCCAATCAAAGGGTCTGGCATGGCTTAACAGCCAGCCAAGCTTTAGCATATAATTACATGGGCTGGAGTGATTAGTTGAATACCAATCCCAAAGTAGTTTGGGTATGGCTTTACAGCCAGATATGATTCAACATATTTCATGAAACACTAGAATTCATTCTTAAAAATTTTGAAGCCATAGAATAATTTATTTTTGAAAACATTTTATTTTATTTTATTTTATTTTATTTTTTTTTTTTCGAAAACAAAGGAAGAGTTTTTGAAAGATTTTTGAAAAATTTTTGAAAACAAAACAAAAAGAAAATTACCTAATCTGAGCAACAAGATGAACCGTCAGTTGTCCAAACTCAAACAATCCCCGGCAACGGCGCCAAAAACTTTGTGCACGAAATTGTGATGTCCAGGCTCGAACAATCCCTGGTAATGGCTCCAAAGCTTGGTGCTTTGATCTTAATTCATAATTGTCACAACTTCGATACAACTAACCAGCAAGTGCACTGGGTCGTCCAAGTAATACCTTACGTGAGTAAGGGTCGAATCCCACGGAGATTGTTGGTATGAAGCAAGCTATGGTCACCTTGTAAATCTCAGTCAGGCGGATATAAAATAATCATGGAGTTTTCGAATAATAAATAATAGAATAGGGATAGAGATACTTATGTAATTCATTGGTGAGAATTTCAGATAAGTGAATGGAGATGCTTTTCGTTCCTCTGAACCTCTGCTTTCCTGCTATCTTCATCCAATCGGTTTTACTCCTTTCCATGGCTGGCTGTATGCAAGGGCATCACCGTTGTCAGTGGCTACATCCCCTCCTCTCAGTGAATAATATGCTCACGCACCCTGTCACGGCACGGCTATTCATCTGTCGGTTCCCGATCATGCTGGAATAGGATTCACCCTCCTTTTGCGTCTGTCACTAACGCCCAGCACTCGCGAGTTTGAAGCTCGTCACAGTCATTCAATCATTGAATCCTACTCAGAATACCACAGACAAGGTTTAGACCTTCCGGATTCTCTTGAATGCCGCCATCATTCTAGCTTACGCCACGAAGATTCTGGTTAGGAGATCTAAGAGATATTCATTCTAGCTTATTTCATGTAGAACAGAAGTGTTTGTCAGGCACGCGTTCATAAAGGAGAAGGATGATGAGCGTCACACATAATCATCACCTTCATCACGTTCTTGGGTGCGAATGGATATCTTAGAAGAGAAATAAGAAGAATTGAATAGAAAACAGTAGTACTTTGCATTAATCTTTGAGGAACAGCAGAGCTCCACACCTTAATCTATGGAGTGTAGAAACTCTACCGTATGAAAATACATAAGTGAAGGTTCAGGCATGGCCGAGATGGCCAGCCCCCTAAAACGTGATCAAAGGATCATAAGGTAATCCAAAGATGCCTAATACAATAGTAAGAGGTCCTATTTATAATAAACTAGCTACTAGGGTTTACATGAGTAAGTATTTGATGCATAAATCCACTTCCGGGGCCCACTTGGTGTGTGTTTGGGCTGAGCTTAAGTGTTGCACGTGCAGAGGCCATTTGTGGAGTTGAACGCCAGTTTTTGTGCCAGTTTGGGCGTTCAACTCTGGTTTTGGATCCTTTTCTGGCGCTGGACGCCAGATTTGGGTAGAAAGCTGGCGTTGAACGCCAGTTTACGTCATCAATTCTTGGCCAAAGTATGGACTATTATATATTTCTGGAAAGCCTTGGATGTCTACTTTCCAACGCAATTGGAAGCGCGCCATTTCGAGTTCTGTAGCTCCAGAAAATTCACTTTGAGTGCAAGGAGGTCAGAATCCAACAGCATCAGCAGTCCTTTTTCAACCTCTGAATCTGATTTCTGCTCAAGTCCCTCAATTTCAGCCAGAAAATACCTGAAATCACAGAAAAACACACAAACTCATAGTAAAGTCAAGAAATGTGAATTTAACACAAAATCTATTAAAAACATCCCTAAAAGTAACTAGATCCTACTAAAAACATACTAAAAACAATGTCAAAAAGCGTATAAATTATCCGCTCATCATCCACCAGAGCTTCTGGCCGCTACCGGAGCTATTGCCGGGTCAGTTCGGAATTATAGCTGCCTCATTTTGTGATTTCGGTAAGTAAGTATGTTTCGAAAAGTCTCGCATTAGTATTCTGTTGTGTTTAGTTAATGAATCTAAGCGTTGGTAATGTGGGATTGAGTCCTGATTATTACATGTTGCGAGTAGAGTTGTTGTGGTTGCTGAGAGAACGGTTTGGAGTTGAGGTTGCGGCTACCGCCGTTACGGGCCAAGAGGAAACAAGTTGTGATGGGTTTTAGAGTTTTCGGGTTTCGACAATTGAGGTAGGGTTTTTCCGAAAAACTATGTTTTATATATTGGAATTATTACATATGGATACTGATGTGAGACATGGTATATTTGGTGATTGTGTGAGTCTTATGTATTGTTTGGTTGACTTGAATGATTATGAATGTTTGTTTGACTGGATTGTTGTGCGGCTTTATGAAATGGAATGTTTTTGAAGTCGATTATTTTAAAGATTTGGGATCGAATTTAATCCGTTGGGAATTGATTTGAGTTGAGTTGATTTTCTTAATAAGGTGAAAAATAGAATACTCTTTTGGATTCATCCTGGTCTGCTTTAATTGATTTGGTTTGATAAATGAATTGTTGTTGAACTGTTTCTTTAAAGCTTTGGAAATGAGTTTAATCGGCTGATAATGATTTGATTTTGAAACGGTTTCCTTGAAATATGAAAATGAGGTGACTGTTGGATTTAGCTTGCTCTTGAACTAATTTTGGATTTGGACCATTGAAAAGAATTGTGGAACGGTTTTGTTGGGACCCGAACCGAGTGGCAAAGTCCAAGTTTTAGGGGAGGTGCTGCCGAAATTCTGGTAGGATCCGGGACTTTATTGAAATGTTGTCTAGGAAAAATTATAAGTTAAAGACTTCGACTATTTTATTTGAATTATCAAGAAAAGGATGATTCATGCTTTTGAAGTGAATTATTAAAGAGGAAATTGTGATCTAGTCTTGTTTCTTAAGAAAAGCATTGTATCTCTTTTGGGAGAAAGTTATTTAGATGAAACTTATGTCCATGAATTTGACTTGAGGGTTTCAATTACAAGAGTTTCTGTGACTTTGAAAGAACCTGAACGTCTATTGACAAGTTTCATTTTAAAATGTTTTGGGAAGAGTTTTAAGTACTCTTTGAATTCTGAATTTTTGAAAGACTAAAACAATTTTGAGCAGTTTGAAACACTTTTGAATTTATCATGGGGATGAAGCTGGTTTTGCTTAACTAAAGGAGGTGACTTTGAAAGGAATAAATGATTACGTGACTCGGTCTGACTTAGATCCAATTTTATTTCTCAAATCAGGAAAGCCAAGGTTTTAATGATTTTAAGTGAATTTGAGGAAATGAGTTACGTTATTCTCCCCTAAAGACTTGAGACTCTGCCGAGGAAATTTTGTAATAAAATCCCGTTGTTGGATGAATGATTTTGAATAATTCAAAATAAATCCTTAACTTGCCATGGTTTTGGAAGTTTTGGAAAGAGGATGCTCAGGGTGGCTTTGTTTTTAAAAAGCGAACTTACTTTGAGTTAAAGTGGCTTATGAGCCTGAGATGATTTGAGAAATGAGATCTTTAAAGCCAAGGCTGAAAAGAGCTGAAATTTGATTTCAGAGTAAAGTGAATTGAGAAAAGTGATTTATGGCTTTGAATAATGATTTTATGAATTTGATGATGTGGGATGGTGGAAGTGCTATTTTGTTATGAGCCGGAATGGCTGTGTATGATTATGAATTTTGGTTGGTTCTGGATTGAACTTTGAGCCGGATGGCTGACTAGAGTCATGAAAAAGTCAGATGGCTGAAATAAATGTTGATTTATGGCTGAGAATAAATGCATATATGCTGAGATATTGATATTGTGATTTTGCACTTCTAACTATATGAGATACGAGTTTCCCTGGGTAGTAGCAGTGGCTAGCCACCACGTGCTCCAGGTTTAGACTTGATACTCTGCTGACCCTATGTCGTAAGTGTGGTTGAGCACTGTGAAAGTCCCAGATGAGCTCACCCCTGTAAATATACACCAGTGGGGGTGTTGGATATATATGAGATTATGATTTATGTTGAGTATAACTCGAGTTGGGGATGCACGACAGAGGGACAGTCCAATGGTTAGCTACCAGGACTTGTCGGGTTGGTTATATAACCGACAGATGATATCATCAGCCACTAGGACAGGCATGCATCATATGCATCTATGTGACATTGTTTGGGTGTGCATATTGTACTTGGTTTGCCTTTGTGATTACTTGTGATTAACTGCTAATTGCTCTACTTGTAGTAACTGTTTGTTTGTGCTTGAACATTCCTATTTGTGTTTGCGACTGAGACTCTGTTGGACTGTGGTGATTGGTTGTTGGTTGGGTTGTTTGGGGCCTAGAGCTGTGGTTGATCATGAGGTGGGCCGAAGGCCATGTCTGGTTGATATTTCTGGTTTGGAAAGGTATGAAGGGCTAATTTGGTTCAGCATAGATAAACCTTTTGAAAGGCTTTTGAATTGTTATTTTTTTTAATGAAGAGTTCCTCCTTCAGAAAAGATTTCAGATTTTTCTCTTATAATAAACTGTCGTTTTTGAAAATATACATAAGGCGGTTATCAATCACTGTAACAATTTTTATTTCTCGTATCCTATTATAGTAATTCTGCAACCCTATGGTGAGAACCCTTTTAAGGATGATGTTCTCACCCCCTACAAATTCTCCATTTCAGGATATGGACGCAGAAGTCACGAAGAGCTTATCTAGTTGTTGTCGTGATGTTTTGTATTGCTTTAGTTATTGTTTATTGTTCCCTCACCTTTACCTTTATACTTTTTATAAGAGGGATAGGAATTGTATCAGTTAATGCTTGTAATATTATTTAATATATATATATGTACTCTTTGTGGTTTTTGTAAGTTGTATTGTATGTATGGATGTACGTTATATAACAAAAGTATTTTTGGAGCGGTATTACGGGTTAAAGTTTAAAACAGGCTCATATTTTAGTATTAAATAGTATAAGAGTTGTCGTAATGTCCGAGCTATCAGAGTAGCGCAGCCGGAAGCGTGAGCTTTGATAGTTAGGATGTTACAGGAAGCAAAATCATCATGCAATTAATATTTCATGTGAAAATGATAATTTTTAAATGACAGAGACGATTTTGATTTTAACACAAGATATTAGAAAAGGAAAAAATACTTACCTTCAATTTTAATAACTGAGTTTAGTGTACACATAATAATTCTATGTTCAAAATCTAGAATAATTTTATGTCCAAATCGGGGTGTGATTTTGTTGTTTGGTGTTCGGAAAATCACTTGAGATATATTTTCGTGCGCCATCATAGCGAAAACAAATAAAAAATGAACATTTACAATTCAACATGTGAGAATGCCGATTATGAACTCAGGCGAGTGATGAGTTGAAAAATAAATAACTAACGTAGCTTCATTGTTGAAACATATATAATAATAAACGTATATTATTTATTTCAATAATTCTTCTCTCCCTCCGAAAGAATATCCTCCATTATTGCTTTCAACCGTATGCTTTGACAATAGTGGATATAAGAAGTAGCAAGTCATTAACACTTCACCATCATGACAATGACAGGTAACAAAGACTTTTATTTTAATTCTTTTTGGAAAAGTCTAAGGGCAAGCAATTTTGTTAAATTCTGGCCAGCATGTAACCAGTAAAGAAAAGTGAGACATTGGATAAAATTTCACACCAATCTCACACCATTAAAACCATCATTAATGGCTATAAATCACAAAAGTTACTGTCCCCTAACATTCCTCATTTTTTTTTTCTCAATCAAAGATCCCATATTACCATGGCCAGAGTTGACATTATATTGATTCAACCCTATCTTAGTGTTACTTTTTTTTTTTTTTTTTAAATCTTTTTACTCTTTTCTGTCCATCGATGTCCACTTCTACGTATAGTATATAGGTCTGTCTTAGTTTAATTACCCCCTCCCTGCAATCTTATACGAAGAGGAAGTATATATATAAATTTTAGAGTGGTGTTAGGTAGTTAATTAAGAAAATTCAGCCAACAACATGTAAGCATAGTTTAATTTCAAAGTATTTTGTTTGAAAAGGTAGTTACTAAATCAACTACTGTATATTTGTATGTAAATATATTATATTATTTAATTTATTTTTATCTGTATTTATATTATTTATATTATGATATTATTTTTTTTTAATTTAAGTTGATAGAATAAAATAATATAAAAATAATTATATATCTAATGTGTTCTTCTAAATAAGAATCTCTTTTTTTGAGTTTGTTTGACTTTTTTATAAAGATCTTTTTTTATTTTTTATTTTATGTTATTTTTTTTTTAGAGTTCCCCAAATATTAAACTTTAAAATTTTTAGATATAGAGTTTTAATACCATGTTATGATACCACTTCTCTCAAAAATTTAAGTTGATAAGAAGAAGTAACATAAATATTTATATCTTTAACAATTAAAAATATATGTATATCGATCCTAAATCCAATCTATCATTGTTGGCTCTAGCTAGTATAAGTGAGAAATTATTAAAAATAATTAATATCCGATAAAATAATATTATGAATTATTATTATTTTTATTTTATTTTATAAAAAATATGCTTTCAAAATTTATAATAATAATAACTTTAATTAAAATTAAAAATAAATAATTACAATAATAATTGTAATATGAGAGACATGTTTTTGAGTGTTTTTAATTCAAATGGTTCTTAATCAGAGAATCAATAAAATTAGGACATTAGTGATTTAGTATATATAATTTTCA
This sequence comes from Arachis hypogaea, assembly GCF_003086295.3. NCBI lineage: Eukaryota > Viridiplantae > Streptophyta > Magnoliopsida > Fabales > Fabaceae > Arachis > Arachis hypogaea. The sequence continues at coordinate 46,706,279 of NC_092051.1, forward strand.
TTAAATAAAAATTAAAAGATCTCATTTATTAAATTATATATATATATATATATATATATTTATTTATTTATATTTGTAAATAAGATATTCCCATAATAAATATAATATTAGAATTTTTTTTTGATATGCGATTATCATAGACTCATGGTAATTAATAGAGTATTTATTATATTTTGATTTTAGACACATAATGCTCTAAGGTGTTAGTTAAAAGAATATTGGATAAGATTTAAATATTAGTAGAATTAATAATTAGTTAATAAAAAATCCATTAGCTATGATAAATTGGTAATGAGTTCGAGTTCTATGATTATAATGAAGGAATTAAACAAAATTTTGGTCAAGGAGTTTGAATGAATAAAGAGATGAGTTTCTTAGGTCATTTATAATTCATTATAGTAATAATAACAACTTAGAGTTTAACAATCAAATCGTACTCTAAAGGTTAACTAAGAGTTGAAAAGATTGAAGGAATTATATTTTTGTTCTTCTCGAATTCTTAGTAAAAATACAATTATTTCAAATTGTCAGGTTATCAAGAAGTGTTGCTAGATGTCAACCTTAATTAGTAAATTTAGTATGACTAATTCACTATCTGCTTAGTATTGAATATGTCGGATCATACACTAACAATGCAAATGTTCTAATTTTTGCTAAAAAAATTATTTAATAATTGTTTTGATTTGATCAAATAATTAATTATTTAATTAAAATAAGATATTATTATATTCTTTGCTTACACAAAAGATATAACAATAATATAATAATTAAAAATATTAGATAACAAATAAGAATAATTATTTATTCTATGATAAATTGTAAATATGAATAAAATTTTATATGAATTTGTCTTAAATTGAATTGTGATTTTATTTATAAGATTTTAATTTAAAATAAGATGAAATTATTTAAATTTAAAATAAGATTTAAATTTAAAACCAATAACAGATCTCATACTATATAAATATATATTAACAATAAAAAAAACACAAACTCTGTATTTTACTCGTCCACTTAATTTAAATTATATTCAAATCTTTTATATTTTTATTCTTTTAAAACAGAACTAAATCCAAACTAAGAAATAGGTTCAAAGAAAATAATGCTAAAATTGTGGCACGTGGTTTGATGACTCTTTGAAGTTAGATCTACTTCCTGGTTGTTAACTTGTTATTTTTTTTCATTGTTTCAACTTTCAAATGTGCAAGTGGGTTTGTTTGGGAATTTTGCTATTATGTCCAAAGTTTGAAAGTATGCTTGGGATGTGTCTATTCTTCTTGTTAGTTTGTAATTTGGAGAATATGGTAGGAAAACAAAAAATCCTTAGAGGAGCTTTCTAATCAGTCGCATATTCGCAAATTTTTTTCATAGACAAATTCATTAGAGAAAAATTACTTTTTAATTTTTTTTTTAACAAAGATAGTTACTTTATTGATTTGTAAAAAAATAAATAGTTGATCTACAGTTGGACAACAACAATAGAAATAGTTTCACCAAAACATACATAATCATGACCCATGACCAATTAAAGTAGAAACTAAGAAAAGAAAAACTGAGAGAGAATAAAGCTAATCTCAATAACAGGACATAGTCTTTCTTTGGCGATAAAATTTCTCCAAGACCTTTCTTGCACTGGCAATGATATTAAGTCTATTAGTAGGCTTATGCTTAAATACCAGTGTATTTTGAGCTGACCATATCTTTCATGCAATTGTGGCGATGAGATTCCTGCGATGTTTATTGTGGGTGCCACCTCCATGCTTGCACGCTATCTCCTTTCATCATTTTCAAAGAACAGAATTTACTCCAGATATGTCTAGAATATCAATTTTCTTTCATACTTGAACTGACTGAGGATTAACATTAGGAATTTGAGCTTGGAGTTTCAATTTGATTAGGAGACCTAAATGCACCATCTTCCAAATAAACACCTTTACCTTTGCTGGACATAAAGCGAACAAATTGATCTCCACACTTCTTTTTGCTTAAACACTTCTGGTTAGAACTCATATGGAGAATAGAAAAAATGAAAAGCAACTCTATAACCAAAGTTTATCGTGTATGTTCCTTTCTTTTCCTTTTCCCAAATGATCTTATCTTGATTCAGCGTTTATTGAGTCTGCATTATTCTCTGAGTTGTGTCCGTAGAAAAGGTATCATTGATTAATTGAGAATTCCAGTCACCATTAAGTAGTATAGGTATTGGTTGATCCAGTGAAGATTGTTAATCTCATTAAGCATCTGATGCTTGTAAATCATCTCTTTATTAGCACCCCATAATCCAAAAATAGGCAACATATTCCCACCTGCCACTTGACCCCCTTTTTCAGTACTTTCCATCCTTCTAATAAACTTCTCCAGCCCATGAAGAGTTATTACCAAGCTGTGCCTTCATGAAATTGGAGCAAGGGAAGTATTTGCTTTTCATCACCTTTGTATAGTAGTGAATTAGTTTTGGAGATTAGTCACCAGCCTTATTTTCCTAACAGAGCCAAATTAAATGATGTCAGGTCTTTAAAACTAAGTCCTCCATGGTCTTTGTCTCTGCATAATGTATCCCATTCAATCCATTGCATCTTCCTTTCATTGTCTTTTTGTCCCCACTAAAATAACATCATCTTTTTCTGAATTTTTTCAATCAATGTCTTTGAAAGTTTAAAACAACTTAGCATATATATTGGAACTACTATGCCAGCCGCTTTAATAAGTACTTCTCGAGCACTTGCTAAAAGTAAGGATATTGTTCACAAGTTTAACTTCTTGGTAGTCTTGTCTTTGATATATCTGAACGTTTCTTTCTTTGATCTAGAGAAAATTGCAGGGAGACCCAGATATTTATCCTGAGAGCCAACATGTGGAACCTGGAGCAGCTAGGCAAGTTCAACTCTAAGGTGCCGAGGAGTGTTCTAGCTGAAGAAGATTGAAGATTTAGTCTAGTTAACCACTTGACCACTTACTTAACTATATTTTTGTAGAATTTGAAGTAGGTTTTGGTATGTTTGTGTGTTTGTTTTGTTGAATAAGATAAGTCATCTGCAAAGAATAAATGACTGATCGTAGGACATCTTCTATTTAATAGTAAACCTCTAAACTACTGCCTCTGTTCTCCTCTGTGGAGAAGATGGGATAATCCCTCTATGCTAGGTAAGGATTAGATAGGAGAAAGGAGATCCCCTTGTCGAAGTCCGTTTGATGGTTTAAAAAAATCATGTGAATGACCTTCCACGGTAATAAAGTAGGACACTGTAGTTACACACTCTTTTAGCCAATCTATCCGTTTATCACATAAATCCAATCTCTTCAAAACTTCCCATACAAAACTCAATTCCATCCATTCATAGACTTTGCTCATGTCTAGCTTCAGTGCAAAGTCATAGTCTCTAGTTTTCTTGTTTCTCAAGTAGTGCATAAACTTGTGAGCTATAAGGAAATTATCACTGATTAAACGACCCTTAATAAAAGCATTATGGTTTCCACTAATGATTCTGTCCATTACTCTTTGCATCCTATGGACCAAAATTTTTTAGATAATTTTGTAACAAACCGTGCTTAAACACATTGAATCTGCCCCTTGAATCTTAAGAATTAAACAAATCTGGGTATGATTTAGGGATCTTAGCATTTTTTCCTTGAAAGAAACTCCTAACAACCGCATTAACATTCTGTTTGATGATATCCCAATAGAACTGGAAGAACTTAGCTGTGAAACCATCATTCTTCGAAGCCGAGTATGGATTAATAGAAAACACAGCCCTTTTAATTTCTATATCACAGACTGGTCTCGTTAACACCTTATTATCACTGTTCTCTATCTTTGTAGTCATACCCTCGAAGGCCTCTGTAGGATCAATAGGTACAGATATAGTAGATAAAGTCTCAAAAAACTCCTGAGCCACTTTTCCAATGCCCTCCACTTTAGAGTGAAGTTGACCATTTTCATCTTTAATTTGTTCAATCTTATTGTGTATATTTCAAGATCGGAACTTAGAGTGAAAATATTTTGTATTTTGGCCCCACTGTAGCCATTTAACCCGGGATTTCTCTTTCCAGTACCTCTCTTCCTTCTCATAGGCCTCTTGAAGCTCTGGCTCTAAAGAACAAATTTTGATTTGTTTGCCTCTACTGCCTTCAATTTTTCTTCCTCTAGTGCCTATTTAGTTTCTTCAATAATTCTATGCAAATTCCTATTTTTCTTCTTTTGCCACTCAACAATACTGTGTCTGCATTAGTGCTTTAATTTGCTGAATAATATAAACATAGGAGACCCAGCATACTTCAACCTCTATGCATCCTTGACTATGTTGGTAACTTCTTCCTCTTCACACTACCTTTCTTAGAAACGAAACTGTCTGTTTGTTTTTCTACTGCACACTTCTGAATCTAGTAAAGGCGGTGGTCTAATCCTTGATCGTTTAGGTGTAACATCTTTGCTGTTGGGTAAGGTATCTTCCAAACCGTTTAGACTAAGCACCAATCAAGTCGTTCTCTGATAAAGTTTCCTCCAAACTGCCTATTATTCCAAGTGAACTTGCTACCTTCATACCCTATATCATACCGCCCTCCACCATTTAGAAAATTGTTAAAACTTTCAATAGAGCTAGCTGACTTAGTTCTTCCTCCTTCTTTTCCATGGTGAGCTAGAATAGAGTTAAAATCACCCACAACTAGAAATAATTCATCCCTGACTTCATAATCTGCAAAATTTTCTCAAATTGAGGATTCCTGAGACCTTCTTCACTGTGTAAATACACTCCTATAACATTCCAGCACTTATTTTGGGCTATATCCATCCATTGAAAGTGAATGAAAAAACTTTCAACCTCCATCACTGTTATTTGTACCTCTAATTTCCATGCAAGAACTAATCCACCAGCCATGCCAATTGGATCAACACAGTATTGTTTTTGGTTTCACATAAGAACAATACTTCGGGAGATTGGGATCTTCGAATCCCTTGAGAGTGGAGTGACAATTTTGGGCTGACACCCTCTCCTAATTCAGCAACATCCATATCTTCACTATTTGTTGGAACTTTTTAGTGACGTTGAGATTGATCCTCACCTTAACAATTCTTGTTTCTGTTCCCCTCATAGAAAAAATAGCAACATCGAGCACCTCACCATAGATTTTTCCTATTTTCCTTCGTAACTCCTTTGTTTTACAATACTCTGCATTCCCCAGAGTTGGATCTAGATTGGAACAATTGAGAAATCCATGTTTGGTATCTCTCCAACTTCTCTCCATCTTCGAATGTTCAATATAAAGTTCTTAAACAACTAGGGCATGTCCTTTTCGATCTTGATCAACTCTTGTTCATGATCAAAGAAAAATTAGAATGTGTTGTCACTATTATCAATAACCCTCAGTCCATCCGGTTGTCGCCAGATCACAAACATGTTTGGTTTAATCATACCAATGCTGAATAATCAATCTTCCATTAATCTCCTTACCAAACTCTTTTGGAATTCCTCAAACCCCTTTTGACATCCGTAGAATCAAAGAAGATTCTACCTTCCTTTTCTATCCCTCCTTGCTCCTCCTCACTAGCCATTTTTGAATCTTTGTTTGTACTAGACACCAGTACAGATTAGTGTTGTATTCTTAGAAGATTAGAATTAGGATTCCACGTAAAATACACACAAATGTATGTAAATCTTATCAGAGCATCTAAATCTTAATGGATATCCTGTAATTTTTAATTTTTCAAAAATACAATTCATCGGACATAAATTGATAGGATAAAATTCCATTCTGATGAATTTTGAAATTAACTATATTTATGTAAATAATAAAATTATACCATTTTTACGTAAAAATTACCTACACAATCACCTTTAAATTAAAAAATATTTAGTTGTTTCTCAAAAATTTTCCATACTTTTAATGTCGTGAATAAACTTTTTATTTCGCCAGAAATCAAATTTGGAAAGCAGAATTGTTAGCAGGGGAGAAGGGTAGTTTGTCTATTTTAATTATACTATAAGAAAATATAAAAGGTTAATAAAAGTAGCTTTCACTAACCTTGAAACAACACCAATGGGATGTGAAGGATTACCATGTGTTCATAACACGCAGTGGAAGAAAAGAAAGTAATTCTAAAGTCCTATTTTGTGCTTAAACTTTATTCCAATAATAAATATATAGTAGATCAGATCTAAATACCTTTGGAGGCTTTAGTAAAAACTTTATTCTTCGATTGTACGAAGACTCTATGCGTATCCACACTGAGACCAACCTTTGCTGTCAACTCCTTGACTAATGGATATCTGATCTAAATGGAGAATCTCTTTTCAACTTCTTACACACCATAAAATTTTTCTCCAAGAATTAGGCTCACATACATTTATGTGTGTAGAGGCAAAGAAATAAAACTCTTGTTATTCTCATCTGTAATTCCTTCACTCTTGGCATACATATATATAGTATGAGATTTGTTACTGATTTTAAATTTGAATCTCAATTCAAATTTAAATCATATCTTAAAATTCTAAATCTAAATCTTTCAAATTTATGAATCATATCATAACGCAATTTGAAACGGAATCAGTTAGGATCTCATATCCAAATTTAGAAATAGAATAACTAATTATTCTCAAATCTCATTTAATATTCTCAATTATCATAATATTATTATATTCTTGGTGCTAGCAAAGAATACAATAATATTCTATTTGAATTAATATAATTATTTATTTGATCAAATCAAAATAATAATTAAATAATTCTATAGCAAAGATTAGAACACTCGTTAGTGTGTGACCCCATAGGTTCAATACTAAGCGGGTAGTAAATTAGTCATACGAAATTTACTAATCAAGGTCAGTGTCTAGCAACACTCCTCAACGACCCAATTGTATGAATTAATATATTTTTACTAAGAACCTTAGAAGAACAAAGTATAATTCCTTCCATCTTTCTAGCTCTTGGTTAACCTTTAGAGTATGGTTTAATTGTCAAACTCTAACTTGTTACCATTATTATAATGAATTGTGAACGACCTAAGAAACTTATTTCTTCATTCATTCAATCCCCTTGGCCAAGGTTTTATTCATCCCAGTCATTATAATCATAGAGCTCAAACTCTTTACCGAGAGTTGACGGATTCCTTATTGACTAATCATTAATTCTACAAGTATTTAAATCATACCAAATATCCATTCAACTAGCACCCTAGGGTAATAGGTGTCCGGAATCAAAGTATAATAAATACATTGTTAATTACTATGACAATCGCAGGTCAAAGAAAACTCTATTACTATGTTCATCTTGAGAATATCCTATTGACAAATATACGGTAATTATAACCATTAGGAATTCTCAAAGTGAGTCAGTTCAATGGTCATATTTCTATATGCACCATCTATATATATAATTTAATAAATGAGATCTATTAAATTTCATCCAATGAAGACCATTATATATATATTGATCTTTCCGGATTATTAATGTCCTTTTTAATAATCCTATGACCAAGAACAATTTAGATTAAATTATAAAAGATTTATCTCTCAATATTATGATCACTATCACAATGATAAATCTCTAAATTTAATTAAGGACCTTATTATATTAATATTTTAATATAATAACAATAACAAATTATTTGACATATGATTGATTGTATTGTGGTCATACTCCTTATTTCTAACAGGATGACTGTATCCAAAGTAACTAGGTTTTAAAAGTAAAATCCTAATTTGGCAAAGAAGAAAAAGTGGTCCTGTGAAGTACCTGATGTATGTGTTCTTTATAGAAAAGCAAACAAAGATAGCACGGTATACTACACTTTTCAATCCAGCTGGATAATAAACATGCCCATTTTTTCTCCTCTTTTTCTCTTATCTTTTTTCTTTGGTGTCGTGGAGAGTCCCCATGCCATTAATAATAATGCATATGATCATTTCAAGACAACAGAAGAATGTGAAAGATGGAGGTGGTATATGATATATAGTCTCATTTATTTATTTGTTTAAAGTTATTTATAAAGCGGAAAGCTGAAAATTAGAAAACATTTTAAGTATATTACCGATTTTTGTGTTTCAGTAATTTTAGTCATTAATCTCAATTATACAATTAATTTTAATTTAGTTGTCAATCTCAACCATATATTTCATGATCGAGATAAGTAGTTAAAATCATTCAAAATAAACTTGATTCCACAGGGTACTTGAAATACTTCCTAAAAATTGATAATCTTTAAACTACTAACGTTTAATTGGAATTGGATCTGTACTATCAAAATGATATAGAGATTGATTGGTCAATCACTTTTTACTTTATAATTACTCTAATTTTATTTTAGACTACCCTATTAGGGGAACAAAGATACCAAACAAAAGCATATGTTAAATTAAATCCTCATGTTGTCACACCTGACACAAGTCATTGATTAGTTTTCAGCTAACATTGGGAGAATTTGGTTTGGAATTTATGGTAGATAGATGGTATTAAATATTAATTAATGAATTAATCTTAAAACTTGTATCATGAGTTCCTAACTTGCACAACAATACATAGCACACCAATATAATGATCGAGTTGCAGAGCAGGAGATAACAAATTAAAGTTAGTACCAATTCAGAAACATCACAAGATGTCAAAACTCAAAAAGATGCATCATCAATTCTACAGGTGAAAACTCACATGCAATTATTCGATATAATATAAAATTGATGAATAACATTGTTAGATAATAATTTAATCAAACATATTAAATTATTTAACTATTTAAAACGATCAAGATAATTGCATGTAAATCTCCACTTATATAGAGTGCATGTTATTTTATTTGAATGGTGTTACAAAGTATGAACAATCAAATCAATCATTATTTTATTCCATTATAGTTTCAAACGTCACAAACGATTATCTGATCAAATATAAGGTTTGACCTCAAATATTTTGTGCCCGGGTGAGTATGCTGTGGCAACCGCATCTCCTGCCCAAATATATCAAAACAAACATACAATAAACAAATTTATAATAATTTCGCAATAAGTATCTTAAAACAAAAGACTTTCATGTAAAAAATTAATACTAGTTTTGGAAGGAAATTACTAATAGGAGAGGATGTCGAAAAGGAGATGAACAAGGTTGGCGCAGAGGATGAAGAGGAAGAGGAGGAAGATGAAGACGAGGGCAAAGCGTAAGAAGAAGATGAGAAGGATGATGGTGAGGATGATGGTGAAGGGAGAGTCCAAAAGCACCACAAGCATATCTTCTATCACTGTACTTTATGTGTTGCTAATTTAGTAATTGTAACTGTAATTAGATTGATCGTTTGTGTTGAAGTGTGTTAGTGGAAAATATAATTGCCTTGTGTTTTTCTTTGGAGGTTGCACCGTTCGATCTTGCGTGTTGAAATTTTTTGATGACCAATCACTCTCCAATATCTGCCTCATTCTGATTGTACAAGTGTTTTCGGGTTTTTTCTTTTTTAATGTTCTAAAACTATATAATGAACAGTTATTTTTTAAATATTTAACTAAAAATATTATTTATACACTAAAATTAGTTATTAAAATTAATTATTATATATTTAAATATATATAAATATCGTGCACTAAATTAGTCTTTCCATAAGTTTGTTTTCATTTTTTTTGTAAATTTAAAACTCTTAATATTTTTTGATACATTAATTTTAATTTTTTATTATATAATTTTTAATAATGAATTTTTTAATTAATAATTTTAATTTGTATCATTAGAGCACATGTTAGCTAAATTCAAAATTTTATTATTGTCTCTTGTATTTATTTGTATCTGTTTTAATACTGTTCAAGATATAGTTACAATAAATGCTTACGTTAATTAATAGTGTAATATATAAAAATACTGCCTAACTAAGTTATAGATAAAATGAATTATTATAATCGACAGTATAAATCTATCTTATTAATTTAGTAAGAAGTCAATTATATGGAGAATCAAACATCCTTAAAATGGATGGGAATAATGAATTTATATTAGTTAACAAGTGTCTTATCAAGTATTTTTAAAATATTTATTAAAGTGTTAAATATTTAAAAATTTGTATTAAAAAATATTATTATACTCTTAACGTACACTCTTTACTAAATTAATATCAATATCTCATGTAATTCTTTTAATAAAATATTGTAGAAAAAAATTATATAATTAAAACTAAAATTTTTAAAATATTTTATAAAAGTATTTGTTTTTAAATAACTTGTAAAAAGATAAAATTAAAATTAGTGTATTTAAAGATATTAAAATTTTTGAATTTAAAAAAAAAATGAGAACAAACTGATGAAGAGACTAATTTGGTACACGATATTCAATTTCATAGACTAAAATGAGTCATTTGATATAAAGTAAGGGACCAATTTGGTGCATATGTATTGATGACATAATGAATAATACGTGGACAAATAACATTGGGACACAAGGCATAATCTGACACGCGGTAAAATAGCATTATGACACATGACATAACCATCCACGTTAGCATGCCACGCGTCGCTAACCAACACATCATCATACTGTTATACGTAACTAAATCATTAGATAACACGTATTACTAATAATCCATGTCATCAAACCAGCGCATCGTTAACAGAAAATAAATCAAAAAATAATATAGTACAACTTTTTCAATCTAAAAAATATAATTAGTACCATTAAAATTTTAAAAATAATTTTAATACAACATTAATTTTAGAGACCATTTTAAAAATTTACTCCCATTGTATATATGTGCTGAACTCAGTGTCCGATTTAAGCGAGGGAGAGTGTGGGCCCTCAAGAAACCCCCTACTTTAAACCTAGGTTATATATTATATGATGCTAAATAATTTGATAATGAATATATTGATATAATTGTTGACAGGTGGCATTATTACATTACGCACATGGATTCAAATTTTATTTATTACATTTAAATTTATTTTATTCAATGAATCGCTTGTTTCTTTCTATTTTTTACTCATTTTTCTCTTAATTTTTATATTTATTATCATCAAAGTTCTCAAAATTAAATCGATCATGGAACTATTTTAATTACTAATTTACTAATTTATTAATTTAATTGTAATTTAATTAAAATAATTATTTTATAATAAAATAATAAATAAAATATAAATAAACACATTAAAATATAATTATAATCTAATAAAAAATAAAAAATATTATTAAAACTGAAAAGATTAAAATCAAATTATTCTCTACAAATATATTATTATTTTTAGATATTTTTTAATTGATACTTTCATTTAAAATTAGAAAAATTATAAAAATTAATAATCAAACAGAATTTAAGACATCCATCATATACCAACAACAAAATTTAGTTAAAAATATAACAAAAATACAACCACCCAATAATTAGAAAGACAAGAACAAAAAAGAATTGTACCACACTGTATATAATTATATATATATTCTTCGAATATAAAAGTAGTATCATAGAAAAGTTCATCTAAATCAAATATAGGTCAATTTTGAGTGAAAACCCTTTAAATCAGAAAAATTTGTACTACAAGAATAAGTACAACAAAAAAAACTAAGAATCTCACTAGAGAGACAATGAGATATGTATACAATAGTTACAATGGGCTGTTTATTGGTCCTGATTTTCATTAAAAGAGTAATTAAACGCAAAATAACCTTAAATCCTAATTGCTGTTTACTTTACCCCACCACCAAATTAATCTTATTTCAAAATCTCTCTCCCGCGCCGGTACCCAGCCTGGTGGTGTCCTCCCTCCGCCGCCATAGCGCCGCAGATCATCACCGTCGTGTACGCTGAGCAAGTCGGCCCTCTTGCTGCCACGGCACCCACCCCAGCTGAATAGGTTGGTTGATAAATATGTTTAGTTGATGAATTTGGGTTTGATTGTAATTCGATGTTCATGCCAAGAATTTGTTGCTAAGTTTTTTGATGTTCTTTTCATAATTAAGAACACCTTGGTAGGGATTTGAATATTTTGGAATGTATTGACCAAGTTGATGCTGTTGATGATTGCATTAGTGTTTATTTTAGTGTGGAAAATTTTGCATTGATGTTTAATTATCTGATCTGGTTAAAATGTTTCAAACTCTATGAAACTTTTTCCTTCTTCATTGTTCAAAAGATTTTCTTATCTATAAGCTGCTAAGTATGTTTTTAATTTCACACTGAGCTGGTTCGAAACTATGCTTATGGTTATAGTATGATAAAATTTATGAAGATGATTGTTTTTAAATTTAATATGTATTTAAAATATCCTCTTAGAATACGTTTTCTCTTTTAGGCTGTAAATCTAGAGCTTTATTCCTTTTTTTTTTCAGTCACAGAAAGTTTGTTCTTCTATTATAATTAAGCAATTCATCAGTGGTTTACAATTGCCTATGTGTTTCTTACTTGAATTGGATCCTACGTTTACTTAATTGGAATTGTTCTGTGATTATGTTATGGAGTTTTTGTTAAAAAATAGATGGATAAATTTGAATAGTACAATTTTCTTTGCGACATTTTATTTTATTGAATATAGGGGTTTTTCTTTTGTAAGATGCAGGGTGATGTTTTGCTACTCACAATTATGTATATGTTCTGTTCTTTTTGTAAAACTCCATGTTCTGTTGCAAATCTTGATAAGTTTAAGAGAGTCCCAAGTCTAACAAAATAATCATCCACGTAGCATGTAAAATAACCATCCGGCTACTTAGAGAACTAAACATCCCACATTTGTTACTTGTTTATACGTAAATTGAATTTAATAAAATAACCATCTAATTATTAATTAAAACAACCATATGCACACCTAGTGAATTGAGCATTTAGTATATTTAACATGTGATTACGTGGATAGTTACCATTTTGTTGTACACATGCATTTTGATCCCATTGATGCAACTCAAGAAGGCACTGTTTGGTTGTTACATGGCTTTTTTCTCTTGTGACACCATCAAAGGCATGTCCAAGGAGATTCAATTCCCGAAAATTTCTTCTCTGTCTGTGGCCAGGTTCCAGGATTTGCAGTGTCTAGGAGAAGATGATGATGGGGCTTGATCCATTTGCTTGGTGGAGTTTGAAGATGAAGATGCTGTGAGCAAGCTCAGAAGGTGTAACCACATATTCCATCTTAGTTTCATTCAGCAATAGATAGAGCGAAATCAATTCTCATGCCCACTTTGTAGGTCCTTTTTATTTTCTCATAATCTTCATACCAGGAAATTCAATGAATACTAGATCTTATTTTTTTAATTTGTAACTTAGTTTATGTTAGTGGATCGGATACCAGTTTATAGCTAGCTAGTTTCAACATACATCATCTTTTAGATGATCATAGTCATATATACATAGCAATTTAATTTGAGGTTAGTTTTATTTGACAGTAGTAGTTTTGGAATGTATCTCTACAAAAAATCAATATGAAGAACAATATTTTGCAGAGATTGATGAGTTTCATCAAATTGTTGATGTCAACATATGATTGAATTAACAGTAATAGCTCACATGGGTTGACAAAAATTATTGTATCGTCTGTCTTTTTTAAAAAAGACTTGGTTTATTTTTTCCCTAAATAATTTAGTTTTAACTATTTTACTTGTAAAAAAACTATTAAAATAGTCATTCGTATAAAAATATATTGAAATACTTAGTATAGACGGATAAATTTGAATAGTACAATTTACTTTGCGATATTTTATTTTATTGAATATAGGAATTTTTCTTTTGTAAGACGCAGGGTGATGTTTTGCTAGTCATAATTACGTATATGTTCTGTTCTTTTTGTAAAACTCCATAATTCTGTTGCAAATCCTGATAAGTTTGAGAGCATCTACGTAGCATGTAAAATAACCATTCGGCTACTTAGAGAACTGAACATCCCACATTTGTATACCTATTTATACGTAAACCAAAATTAATAAAATAACCATCCAATACTAATTAAAACAACCATCTGCACATCTAGTAAATTGAGCATTTAGTATATTTAACATGTGATTATACGTAAATAACCATCCATGTATGAATAAAAATAACCATCTGTCAATATAGTGAAATGAACATCTTGAATATTCGTCATTGACCACAACTTATAACACTTTTGGGTTAAATTTCTCCTTAATCACATATTCATGATACTAATGGCATATGTTTTATAATTGAAAAAATTTACACTTTGTGATAAATTTTCATTATGGAATATGACATAATTAAGTAGGATTTAGAAATGTAATAACATGTCTATTATAACTTAATAACTTATATCTAACTGCAACAACTCCAAGCATACATGAATTCAGTGAATGGTAAACTAAATCCAATTCAATAATATGACCACATTCTGTCTCATCAGTTTCTAGCTCAGTCATATCTGTCACTTCCACGACCTGCAATCGAACACAAACAAAAAAAAAACAACCAAAGGAATTAAGTGACATATGGTACTATGATATAAATATTAGCAATATAAACCACCAAAAAAATGACTAACTTAAACTGGATTAAGCGTGTTAGTAAAATTTCAGTTTATAATAGGCACTATACTCACTATTTTTTAATAAAGTCTTTTAATCAGGCAAAAAGTAAGCAACCATAGTGAAGTAAAAGTAACTCACTAGTTCACAGACATGACTATGGGATTTGAACTAAATATTGGACAGGACAAGAATTTAAAGCAGACATGTGTGTAACCAAAAGCAAGCCTAATAATGGAGAATGCAACTGTTATCTTCACGTTGGCTAAATAGTATTATGCCATTTGCCAAGGGGTGCAATGAATGTAACATTGACAAACAAATTTTATCATGAATGCTTATTATAATAGCTCCAAAACTTCATGAATTGTGAATGAAGCAAAAGCTGTCACAGTATTTGGTTATCACTGGAAACAATGAGACCATAATTGACAAAGTCACTTATGTTATGTTGGACAGTTGGAGCCTGTCTTCATGGTGTATGAATTGAAATGTTTACACTAGTGCAATCAAAAGGACTATCAATTAATTGAGAATTGAGCCAAGAAGCGGTCCTTAAAATTCTCTTTTATGGAAAAAAAAAATCTCTTTTTAAGTTGAATTAAGAAAGTTTTAATTATTATTCTTTGGAAAAAAAATCCAAAAAATCAAAAATAATATTTAATTACAGTCTCACTGGAGCATTTTAGAAATGGAAAATACTCCTCGTATATCCAAGAAATAAATTTGAGAAACCAAGAAGAAGTGAAAACAAGGAAGCATATCCTGCTGTTGCTTTAATGCGTTCTTCCAATGTTGGGTGAGCGGTGGAGTTCCAGTGTCAGGTGAAGCAACTGCCACCAGCCATGGACGACGCGCGCAACGGAGATTGGGCACTGCAGTTCGGGACGACGCTAATGGACGAACCAGTTGCTACCAGTGACGGTAGAGGCGCGCGAAGGAGACTGGGTGCTGCAGTTCTGAAGGGCACCGACGCAAGTTCCAGGTCAGGTGGAGATGACGGGGGGAGATTCTCGGATTAATCGAGAGAATGGAGGTCACACCGTCTTGAGAGAGGGAGTTCGTTGTTTTGATTTTATAACTGATGGTAACCCTAATTTGTTTCAAATTTCAAATTAGAAAGAATTCAAAATTAATTAATTACCCATAATTTAATTTTAATTTCAATTAAACCTCCATTGTATGCATTGTACAATAAGGCTATTGTCTCCTCATACTTTTCCAAAAACTAAAGCAATTTAACAATAACACAGGAATAATTAGCCAATTAACAAGTTCATGATAACAATTAAAACAATGAACAGATAATAACTAAACAATTAAAACAAAAATCAATATAGTAAAAAAATTACACCAAATTATCAAATTATAGCAAATTACAAGACAACACCAATTAAAATTTAAAACAAAGTAACAACACCAATAGAAATAATTGAAAGTTATCCAACAATAGAAAATTACACAGCAATAACAAACTTTTTCAAAGATTAACAAGGATTATCAAGGTTTCAGGCTTTTAGCATAATTTCAATTTAGCCACAAAAAAAAAAAGCAACAAAATAGAGTATGGCACAAAACAGCAGCAGTGAGCAGAGCTAATCATTTAATAATTCAATTTGAGTAACACTAGCAGTAGCAAAATCCTAAACCGAAGAACAAAGAACCATGAACGAAAATTTCAAAAAAATGAAACAATCAATCTGAGTAGCAGTAGCAAAATCCTAAACTTTTATTCTGACTTTTGAACAGTCTAAGCAGAGGGGCAGAAGCACGACAGAGATGGAGGCCAGACGACAAGAATGACTCGAAGACGGTTTAATGGTCCAACAACAATTTTTGAAAGTAGCAGTTATAACTTTTGACCGAATTGCTTTTCTCTGTAAAACTCCAAATTTTAAAAAATTTGATTTTGAGTTATTTGAGACTTATGATATTTACTTTTAATTTTATTTTCAGAAAATTATCTTACAGAAAGGTAATTAAAGCAAAGTTATGAGGTTTTGAATTTAAAATTAATTATAACTCATATAATTTTTATAGTAATAGTGTATTTTTTATTTATGATTTAAAACTTTAGTAATTAAAAAATAATGAGAATTTTATATGCTTCAAATTAAATATTTAGATTTTGAGCCTTATTTTATCAATAAAGAAAAATTAATTTGATTATCTCCAATTTTTATTGAATTAGTATTTATTTAAAAATAATTTACAAGTTGATAATTAAATGGTATTTTAAAGATAATTATTATTGGATTAAATTTGGTTTTAAATTATTACTCTATCCTTTTATTTTTATTAAAATTCTTACTCTACACAAACCCTAATTTCTACCCACACCACTTTAGCCTTCACACAACACAACACAACACCCACTCATCCTCACCAAACATTGGCTGCCAACCCCTTTTCCCCCAATGGTTAGAAAAGAAAAAGAAAAGAGAAAGGGATAAAGAGAAGGGGAGAGCTCAAGGAAAAAGGAAAAAAAGGAAGGAGGAAGGAGACAGTGCCAGAAGGGCTGGGTATCACTGTCGCTGTCGTCATCGAACCAAGAAGAGAGAGAGAGAGAGAGAGAGAGAGAGAGAGAGAGAGAGAGAGAGAGAGAGAGAGAGAGAGAGAGAGAGAGAGAGAGGTGGAGGAGTCACCGCCGTTGAGCCACGTCTCGTCGCTGTCATTTGTGCTTCGTCTTCATCGTCGTTGGGAAGCCGTCGTGGTGCACGCCATCACCGAAGGAGCAGATCGCGATGGAGGGGAGGAAGTCATGCTGTCATCATTGCTGGGCACGCCGTCACTACCGTTCGTGCTCGTGCTGCCATGCGTCGTCGCCTCCGCTGCTTACCGTTTTGAGCTGCGCCGCCATGTCTATGGCCGCCGAAATTGCTTTGAGCTTGCCACTTCTTCCATTCTGGCTCTGTTAAGACTTCGTCGCTGTGGCTATAGCCACCAGAACCACTGCCGAGCTACTACTGTCCAGTTCAGTCGTTCCTCCTTAGTTACGATAAGCGTTTTTATCCCAGAATCCTTGGAATCAGTATTCTGTTATGGTTTGTTAAAGATTATGATATTTTGGTAATGTAGAGTCGAGTTTTGGTCATTACATGTTGCGATTAAAGTTGCTGCTATTGCTGCAAAAGTAGTATAGAACTGAGGTTGCGGCTGCCGCTGTTGAGGACCGGAAGAATAAGGGTCTTAACACATTTTGTGGCTTACGGGTTTTGACTTTTTGAAGTAGGAACTTTTTCTTAAAACCGTTTTATTATTGCTGATGAGAATTAATGTATCACCCCAAAAATTTCCTTCGGCAAGTATACCGAATTGTCGTCATGTAATAACTCACAAGAGTGAGGTCGATCCCACGAGGTACATTAATTCTGTCAAAAAATAAATAAATAATCAATACATTGGATATTATTATTCACACATACACACACACAAAATAAATAAATACATTGGATATTATTATTCACACACACACACAAAATAAATAAATAATAAATACATTGGATATTATTATTCACACACACATTATCGATTATTGAGTTTATAATTAATTTTTAACCCAAATTTTGGTAATTAAAAATTAAATGATTGAAATTATAAAATGTTGAATATTTTGCATCTAACCAATTTATTTTTTTATTGAAATTAAAAAAGGATGAGTTGTTAATCAATTCTAAATTTAAATTTAAATTTGAGTAAGAAAATAAAAAAATATATTTTAAATTTTATCTCACTAACCAAAATTCATTTTAAGATAAGAAATTATTTTGTACACCATATATATTGTAGGATAGTATGGTCATTTGCTATTTTTTAATGGTAAATATTGTCAAATAAAATGGTGTAAGAAATTAGAAGAAAATGTATTTACAAGTTTAGGAAATATTAATTTATTTTTCAATAGAATAAATTATATATTGAATAACAAAAGTTATTACTGCTTTCTTTTTACACTAACTAATACTCAACGATGGAATTTCGGTAGACCATGTTATCAAGAAATATTAATCAATTTAATAACTTTTGTAATGACATAAGTTTATGAATTTGAAAATTTAAAAATCATTTCATAAAATGTGAAGTTTTAACAAGTAACAATGTTGATCATATTATTTTGACTTTAAGAATGAATATGATACCAACAAATAAAATTGTCCCAAGTAAATTTTAACAAAGACAAAAGTCCATAAGTATTAATATTAATGAAAAATTATTTTATTTTAAAGACAAATACAATTTTTTCTACTCATTTCCTAACTCGACAAGTCGAAGACTAATCCTCCACAAATTGATGCTCTATTTATTAAGGACCTGTCGCTAACTAATGGATTATTATACACATATGACGAGATTCAAACTCTAAATACTTACTTAAGTGGACAAATGAGATGTCCATTCAACCAATCCAAATTGATTAAAATAAATATTAATTATTTTTAATATTTTTAAGTTGTAAAATATTTATAATAATAATTATAATAGATATTTTTCATTTAAATTTTAATAAAAAATTTATATAATTTTATGTATTACCCCATGCAGGACATGAGAACGTACACTAGTATTTCTAAACTTATGGCTAACAATTATAACTCATAACTCGAAAAAAAAATTGATCCTTATTGCCATAATAATGTAGGATGAATATTTGTTACGGCCTGGCCCAAACCCCCTACGGTTCGGCCCGACCCGAGCGCCATCCAACCCGGACACGCGTCCCGCAACCAACCCGAACACGCGTCCCGGACAGCTCACGCATGGCTGTGAGATAACGTCCCTAAGAAAGTGGGCCCGTCCTCATTGGGCCCACCTCTAACAGTATATAAGGGGAAGATTTACTCTTCCCCCAAGGTACGTAACATATCACATCACCCCTTTTCGCCTGCACATTACTAACAAGAGCGTCGGAGTGTCTTTGCAGGTGGCACCCCCCTTTTTACATGAAGTACTCGGCATCTCGCACACCCCTGGCCGGTAGTCCACGACCTGACGAGCCCCTACCATCTCCGAGGATTTCAACCCGAACTGTCTGGTAACCGACCTACCGAACATTGGCGCCATCTGTGGGAATCGAACCCACGACTCGTCCATGGACTTCGTGCTAGTCCAAACTGGGACAGGCTGCGAGGCCGTACCCGGAGGCGACACCGCCGGGACGGAAACCCGACAACATCCAAGGTCGCCCCCAAGGAACGCAACCCAATCACATGAGAGACGCCCCTTTGGGGGGACCGGAGACAACCACGCCAGAATAATGCAAGAGCTACGCCACAGAATGCAAGACCTGGAACGCCGGTTAGCAGATAGGGAACGTGACCAACGCACCCTAGAGCAGAGTCACTCCCGCTCTCGCTCTAGGAGTTGCTCTAGACGCACGTCTACCCCCCAAGCTAAGTCCGAAAGCACCGGGGAGAGAGGGCGCGCGAGAAGACGCCGTTACCCCGTCATCTACGCCAGACGTGAGAGGCGGCGTACCACGAACCACGAGGATGAGGACACTCATCGGGAGAGCGACGAGGGAAGAACGACGGGAACACGAGGACCCGTAATAATGGGAGCGACCCCTTTCCACCGTTCCATACTCGAGGTCCGGCTGCCAAAACACTTTGACAAGCCAACGGACATGAGGTACGATGGAACGCAAGACCCGCTGGAACACCTCATTGCCTTTGAGGCCAGGATGAACCTAGAAGGAGTGGGAGACGAGGTAAGGTGCCGCGCTTTCCCGGTCACCCTAGTGGGACCTGCAATACGGTGGTTCAATAACCTCCCGCAGGGCTCGGTGACCCAATTCTCCGACATCAGCCATGCCTTCCTGGCTCAGTTCATGACTAGGATCGCCAAAGCCAAGCATCCGATCAATCTGCTGGGAGTGACCCAGAGAGCCGGGGAGCCGACCAGGAAGTACTTAGACCGTTTCAACGACGAATGCTTAGAAATCGACGGGTTGATAGACTCCGTGGCGAGCTTGTGCTTGATGAACGGGCTCCTGAATGAGGACTTCAGAAAGTACCTCACCACAAAGCCAGTATGGATAATGCAGGAGATCCAATGCGTGGCTAAGGAGTATATTAACGACGAAGAAGTCAGCCGGGTCGTGGCTGCCAATAAACGGCAACCCTCCTACAACCAAACCCGGCACTACGAGGGTGGAGAAAGACAAAAGGAACACGCCAGGTACGGCGGTCCGAGTAAGGCGCCTAAGCCATTCTCCCGAGTCGGGAAGTTCACCAACTACACCCCCTCACGGCACCGATCATAGAAGTTTACCAACAGATAGCCGAGAAGGGGATACTATCGAGACCCCGACCTCTGAAGGACAGGACGGGGGGAAACAAAAGCCTTTACTGCGAATATCACAAGGGATACGGGCACAAGACCCAAGACTGCTTCGACCTGAAAGACGCCCTGGAGCAAGCAATCAGGGACAGAAAGCTTGCCGACTTCTCCCACCTCATAAGGGAGCCGAGGAGACGGAATCGGGACCACGATGGCGAGGACAGGTCCCGGGCGACAAGACGATGTCAAGAACCAGAGGGGGACGACCACGGTCTCACGGTGGTGAACGTAGTAACAGCAAGGAATTCTGCCCCGAGGTCGAAATCGGCACAGAAGAAAGACGCCAAAATCCTGGCAGTCTCCTCCTCATCCGCTAGAAGTTCCCGGGGACTCCCATCCATCTCCTTCGGCCCCGAGGACCAATGGTTCGACGAGGTACCGGAAAGTCCCCCATGGTTATCACGGCCAGAGTCGGAACCGGCCTCGTCAAACGGATCCTGGTAGACACAGGGGCGGACTCGAACATCATGTTTCGCAACGTTTTTGATGCCTTGGGACTGCGTGATGTCGATCTGGCGACCCACCAGCACGGTGTGGTAGGGTTGGGTGACCACTTCATCAAGCCAGATGGGATCATCTCACTTCCGACCTCCCTGGGACAAGGACAGAGGCGAAGGACGGTAATGGCCGATTTTGTGGTCTTACGAGATTCCACAACTTACAATATCATCTTGGGGAGAAAAACCATCAACGACCTTGTGGCAGCGATTAGTACGAGGCTGCTCGTAATGAAGATTGTTACTGATGACGGATCCGTAGGATCCATCAGAGGAGACTTGGAAATGGCAGTCGCTTGCGACCACGCCAACCTCTCTCTCAGGAAAAAGTCCAACGAAGCATTCGGGGTTTTCCTTGTCGACCTGGATGCTAGAATAGATGACAAGCCCAGGCCTGAGCCAGAAGGGGACTTGGAAAAATTTAGGGTCGGTGACGGGGAGGAGAGGTTCACGTTCATAAACAGAAACCTCCCCCATGAATTAAAGGAACTTTTGATGGAGATGATCAGAGCCAATGCTGACCTCTTCGCGTGGACGCCAGCCGACATGCCAGGGATAGATCCCCAACTCATGTCACATCATTTGGCCGTCAGGCCGGAAGCTAAACCAGTGGCCCAGAGGAGGAGGAAGATGTCACAGGAAAGGGCAGAGGAGGTGTCCACACAGACGGCTAGCCTCCTTGAAGCAGGGTTCATCCGAGAGCTGGACTACTCGACGTGGCTGTCGAACGTGGTCTTGGTAAAAAAGCACAACGGGAGGTGGAGAATGTGTGTAGACTATTTCGACCTCAACAAGGCATGTCCCAAAGACTGCTATCCCCTCCCCAAAATTGGCGCACTCGTCGATGCGGCGGCGGGGTACCGTTATCTGAGCTTCATGGACGCCTACTCCGGGTACAATCAGATACCGATGCACCGATCCGACGAGGACAAAACAACGTTCATAACGCCAGGAGGGATCTATTGCTACAAGGTGATACCATTTGGTTTGAAAAACGCCGGCACCACATACCAGAGACTGATGAACAAGATATTCAGCGAGCTCATAGGCAAGACAGTAGAAGTCTACGTGGACGACATCCTTGCAAAAACCACACGGCCCGACGATCTCCTAGGCGACCTGGAGGGCGTGTTCGCAGCCCTCCGACAACACGACATGAGGCTCAACCCACTCAAATGCGCCTTTGCCAGTGAGGCCAGGAAGTTCTTGGGATTCATGATCACCCAAAGGGGAGTAGAGGCCAACCCAGAGAAGTGTCAAGCGATTCTTCAGATGAAGAGCCTGTGTTGTATCAAAGACGTCCAACATTTGGTGGGAAGGCTGACGGCATTATCCCGCTTCCTCGGCGCATCGGCAGCAAAAGCCTTACCCTTCTTTAACCTGATGAAAAAGGGGATAGCATTTGAATGGACCCTAGCATGTGAGGAAGCATTCAACCACTTCAAGGCAATCCTGGCGACACCCCCGGTGCTCGGGAAGCCCAAGGCCGAAGAACCACTCTATCTCTACTTAGCAGTAACAGAGGAAGCGCTTGCAGCAGTGCTCGTACGAGAAGAAGGGAAATCTCAGCAACCGATTTACTTCGTAAGCAGGGCTCTACAAGGAGCAGAGCTGAGGTATAGCAAATTGGAAAAACTGGCGCTCACACTCCTGACCTCCTCCCAAAGGTTGAGACAATACTTCCAAGGACACCGTGTAGTCGTGAGGACAGACCAAGCAATTCGCCAAGTACTCCAAAAACCTGACTTGGCTGGGAGGATGATGACCTGGGCCATTGAGCTCTCCCAATATGACTTGCAATATGAGCCCCGACATGCGATCAAGGCGCAGGCGATGGCAGATTTCTTGATAGAGGTAACGGGTGATCCCCCCGAGGAAACGGGCACACGGTGGAGGCTCCACGTAGACGGTGCCTCCAACCAAACGTCCGGGGGAGCCGGGGTCATCTTAGAGAGCCCGGCGGGAGTCATTTACGAGCAATCGACCAAGTTCGAATTTCCCGTGTCGAACAATCAAGCGGAATATGAAGCCCTCTTAGGTGGACTAACACTAGCTCGGGAAGTCGGGGCAACAAGGCTGGAAGTATGCAGCGACTCACAAGTCGTCACCTCGCAAGTAAACGGAAGCTATCAAGCTAGGGACCCCCTCCTACAAAAATATTTGGAAAAGGTTAGAGAATTGACAAGGCAGTTCCAAGAGGTCACGGTCCAACACGTCCTAAGAGAAAGGAGCACACGGGCAAACCTCCTGTCTAAACTAGCGAGCACAAAGCCAGGAACGGGCAACCATTCTCTCATCCAGGGCATGGTGAAGGAACCAACGGTTGCCCTCCATTTGACGGAGTCAAGCCCTTCCTGGTTGGACCCCATCACAAACTTCCTGGAACACGGCAAGTTACCTGACGATGAGAAAGCAACCAAAACATTGAGAAGGGAGGCAGCCAGATACGCAATCATACAAGGGCAACTATTCAGAAAGAGCTGACGGAATTCCGGCAAGCCGGGTACTTATGTGGGGGGACAGACAAGGAGACCAACTACGAGACCTTCGTTCCTGCCCCCAACGAGTGGTTGTACGAGATCAACCTCCGTTCTCCCCGGGTCGCCGACTGGATCTGGTTTTACAAGGCCATGTTCACCCAGGTCGGCGTTCGCCTACCCTTCTCTGACTTTCAGATGTCGCTCCTTAATCGGATATCCGTGTCGCCGTCGCAGCTCCATCCGAACAGCTGGGCTTCTATCTGCTGTTTCGAGATGGTTTGTGAATATCTCGAGCTGCCGGCGTCAGTGGATGTCTTCCTCTTTTTCTTCAACCTCACCAACCCCTCCAAACAAGGGAAGGCGAGAAAAGGGTTCCTTTCTTTCTGGTTTGCCCAAGGTCGGAGGATATTTGGTCTGTTCGAGGACTCTTACCATGGGTTCAAAGTCAAATTCTTCAAAGTTCGCCCTGCTAAAGGTCGCCATCCCTTTTGGTTATCGTTAGAGGGGGAGCGCCTCATCCCAACTTATTGGAGTTTTGGGGCGGGGTCTAATTCTTTTATTAAGGTGACGTACAAAGGGATGTCCCCTGTAGAAAAGAAAATAGCTGATGTGTTGTTTGCTCTTTTTGGGAAGAACCCCGTGAACCCCATCTCCTCATGGGTGAACGGGAGGCCGCCAGGAGCTATATCCGTGAGTCGTTTTGTTTTGTGCTTGTACTGTTTATCATTGCTTGTTTTACTTGATCTAACGACTGATGTGTTTGTCTGTTTGCTGCAGTGGAGATGTCTGCCTCAGTAACGGGGCTTGAAAATTTGATGAAGACCTTCTTCGAGGACAGTGATGAAGAGAAGGCCGAAGAGAAAGATGCCGGGAAGTCGGAGGGCCCTTATGGGGAGAAGGAGGATCAGGCTGTGCCCTCTCTCCGGGATACCGTTTTGTCGGAGAAGAACTCGGCAGGGGCGTAGGCTTCCCCCATTCTCGATGAGGTGGTCGTTGGTGGGCATTCGTCCTCTACCCATCAGGAAGATGATGATGTGGAACTTATCCACACCCCTAAGAAGCGGAGGGTGTCTGCCAGCCCAGAAGGGACTCTCACCATTATGGAAAGAAATTTTGATGCTACAAAGTTTATTGACTCCCAGCTGATCCCTGGGACGGAGGAGCATTTTCTTGGAACCGACCTGGCTGGACAGGCGAGATGGATGTACCGGACTTTGCTCTGGGGGGCCGTGATAGCTCGAATGGCTGAGTTCGAGTTGTCGGGAATGCAGGCTCTCCGGAGGAAACTCGAATCCTTAGGCAAGGCGAACAATGACTTCAAGGTGCAATTCGAGCTGCTCCAGAGTCAGTTGTCTGAGATGGAGGAGAAGCTCAAGGCTTCTGAGGAGAAAGCGTCATCTGCCGCGGAGAAATTGAAGGCTTCCGACGAGACGGTGGCCCATTTAGCCGAGCGGGAGATGACCCTGGAGAGCCAGCTGAATGCCGCTCAGGGTCGGGTGGCGGTCTTGGAGAAGGAGCTTGACCAAGCTGTTTCGTTGGCTAAAGCCGCTAAAGCTGAGGTCGAGGAGCTCAGGAAGAAGCTTAAAGCGACCAAGGAGCAAGGGAAGAACGCGATTTCCATGACTGAGGACGCTCTGAAGGCCCAGGTGAAGATCGTGGCTCCCGACTTCGACACATCGGCTATTGGGGTCTTCAAAATGATCCAGGACGGCAAGATTGTTGACATGCCTAGAAAGTGATCTCTTGTAACTTTGGTTTGGTGTGGATTTGTTGAACATTTCATTGTGAGTTTATTACTTTTATGCTTAACTGGTCGCTTGGTCGACTTACCATTATTATTGTTTATCTTGCTTGGCGTTTAATTTTCGTTACCGTCTTTTCGGGGCGGGCTTATTGCTTGTGCCCGTTTTGCCGTTTGCGTTGGTAATCCGATTAGAACCGTTGTGGTTTTATTTATGAAGCTGCTCGATATGGCTATGGTTCCGTTGGCTTCCCGGGGTGATCAGTCCCGGGTTGCCGTTTATGAGTACGATCTCGTGAGGTACGCGTTGGAAGATAATAGATGGAAGAATTTGGACAAGTAAGAATTAGTCGTTACCTAGACAAGTTTATAAACACAATAGGCATTTGATAAAAGTGAATAATTGGGAATTAACATTTGATCAAGGCAAAACTCTACCCAGCTTATTAGGTCGCTTGGTCGGTGAGCCCAAGCTACGAATAGAATCTCCTCAGGTTACCTGCGTTTCATGTTCTCCGGATCTCCCTACCGTCGAGTCTTTCCAGCTTGTAGGCGCCTTTGCCGAGAACTTCTTTGATTCTGTAGGGACCTTCCCAATTTGCCGCCAGTTTTCCTTCTCCTGGGGTCGGTAAACCAACGTCGTTGCGTCGTAGGACGAGGTCTCTTTCCTCAAAATCCCTCTTGAGGACTTTAGTGTTGTAGCGCAGAGCTATTCTTTGTTTTAATGCTGTTTCTGACAAGTGGGCCATCTCTCTGGTCTCTTCCACCAGGTCCTTTTCCACCACTTCGTCTACTCCTGCGAAAAGTAACCGTGGACTCGGTTCGCCAATTTCCACGGGTATCACTGCGTCGACCCCGTACGTTAGGCGGAAGGGGGTTTCCCCGGTGGAGCTTTGATCGGTTGTCCGGTAGGACCAGAGGACCGAAGCGAGCTCGTCGGCCCATGCGCCTTTCTTGCTGTTTAAGCGTTTCTTGAGGCCTAGTAGGATGACTTTGTTTGCGGACGCCACTTGTCCGTTTGTCTGGGGATGTTCTACTGAGGAAAACTTTTGTTTTATGCCCAGGCCGGTGAGGAATTCCGTGAACTTCTTATCAGTGAACTACGTCCCATTGTCCGAAATGACGACCTCCGAGATACCGAAACGAGTTATCACTTGTCTCCACATGAACTTCCTGCAATTGGATGAGGATATGTTGGCTAGTGGTTCAGCTTCTATCCATTTGGTGTAGTAGTCGATGGCGACTATGAGATATTTAACTTGTCCTGGGCCAATTGGGAAAGGTCCTAAGAGGTCGACTCCCCATTGAGCGAAAGGTCGTGTAGACGTCAGTAAACTCAGCTCGGAAGCCGGCGCTTTGTGGAAGTTGGCATTTTCTTGACACTTTACGCATTTCCTAACAAATTCTTTGGAGTCTCTCATCATTGATGGCCAGTAATATCCAGCTCGGATGAGCTTCCTTGCTAGGGCTTTGCCCCTGATGTGGTGGCCGCAACATCCCTCGTGGACTTCTCTAAGTACATAGTCCGTCTGGTCGGGATGTAAGCACTTCAATAGGGGTTTACTGAGCCCCTTTCTGAACAGTTGCCCTTGTATGATTGCGTATCTGGTTGCCTCCCTTCTCAATGTTTTGGTTGCTTTCTCATCGTCAGGTAACTTGCCGTGTTCCAGGAAGTTTATGATGGGGTCCAACCAGGAGGGGCTTGACTCCGTCAAATGGAGGGAAACCGTTGGTTCCTTCACCATGCCCTGGATGAGAGACCGGTTGCCCGTTCCTGACTTCGTGCTCGCTAGTTTAGACAGGAGGTCTGCCCATGTGTTCCTTTCTCTTGGGACGTGTTGGACCGTGACCTCTTGGAACTGCCTTGTCAATTCTCTAACCTTTTCCAAATATTTTTGTAGGAGGGGGTCCCTAGCTTGATAGCTTCCGTTTACTTGCGAGGTGACGACTTGTGAGTCGCTGCATACTTCCAGCCTTGTTGCCCCGACTTCCCGAGCTAGTGTTAGTCCACCTAAGAGGGCTTCATATTCCGCTTGATTGTTCGACACGGGGAATTCGAACTTGGTCGATTGCTCGTAAATGACTCCCGCCGGGCTCTCTAAGATGACCCCGGCTCCCTCAGACGTTTGGTTGGAGGCACCGTCTACGTGGAGCCTCCACCGTGTGCCCGTTTCCTCGGGGGGATCACCCGTTACCTCTATCAAGAAATCTGCCATCACCTGCGCCTTGATCGCATGTCGGGGCTCATATTGCAAATCATATTGGGAGAGCTCAATGGCCCAGGTCATCATCCTCTCAGCCAAGTCAGGTTTTTGGAGTACTTGGCGAATTGCTTGGTCCGTCCTCACGACTACACGGTGTCCCTGGAAGTATTGCCTCAACCTTCGGGAGGAGGTCAGGAGTGTGAGCGCCAGTTTTTTTAATTTGCTATACCTCAGCTCTGCTCCTTGTAGAGCTCTGCTTACGAAGTAAATCGGTTACTGAGATTTCCCTTCTTCTCGTACGAGCACTGCTGCAAGCGCTTCCCCTGTTACTACTAAGTAGAGATAGAGTGGTTCTCTGGCCTTGGGCTTCCCGAGCACCGGGGGTGTCGCCAGGATTGCCTTAAAGTGGTTGAATGCTTTCTCACACGCTGGGGTCCATTCAAATGCTATCCCCTTTTTCATCAGGTTAAAGAAGGGTAAGGCTTTTGCTGCCGATGCGCCGAGGAAGCGGGATAATGCCGTCAGCCTTCCCGCCAAACGTTGGACGTCTTTGATACAACCCGGGCTCTTCATTTGAAGAATCACTTGACACTTCTCTGGGTTGGCCTCTACTCCCCTTTGGGTGATCATGAATCCCAAGAACTTCCCGGCCTCCATGGCAAAGGCGCATTTGAGCGGGTTGAGCCTCATGCCGTGTTGTCGGAGGGCTGCGAACACGCCCCCCAGGTCGCCTAGGAGATCGTCGGGCCGTGTGGTTTTCGCAAGGATGTCGTCCACATAGACTTCTACTGTCTTGCCTTTGAGCTCGCTGAATATCTTGTTCATCAGTCTCTGGTATGTGGCGCCGGCATTTTTCAAAGCAAATGGCATCACCTTGTAGCAATAGATCCCTCCTGGCATTATGAACGCTGTTTTGTCCTCGTCGGGTCGGTGAATCGGTATCTGATTGTACCTGGAGTAGGCGTCCATGAAGCACAGATAACGGTACCCCGCCACCGCATCGACGAGTGCGTCAATGTTGGGGAGGGGATAGCAGTCTTTGGGACATGCCTTGTTGAGGTCGGAATAGTCTACACACATTCTCCACCTCCCGTTGTGCTTTTTTACCAAGACCACGTTCGACGACCACGTTCGACAGCCACGTCGAGTAGTCCAGCTCTCGGATGAACCCTGCTTCAAGGAGGCTAGCCGTCTGCCTGGCCACCTCCTCTGCCCTTTCCTGTGACATCTTCCTCCTCCTCTGGGCCACTGGTTTAGCTTTCGGCTTGACGGCCAGATGATGTGACATGAGTTGGGGATCTATCCCTGGCATGTCGGCTGGCGTCCACGCGAAGAGGTCGGCATTGGCTCTGATCATCTCCATCAAAGGTTCCTTTAATTCATGGGGGAGGTTTCTGTTTATGAACGGGAACCTCTCCTCCCCGTCACCGACCCTAAATTTTTCCAAGTCCCCTTCTGGCTCAGGCCTGGGTTTGTCATCTATTCTAGCATCCAGGTCGACAAGGAAAACCCCGGATGCTTCTTTGGACTTTTTCCTGAGAGAGAGGCTGGCGTGGTCGCAAGCGACTGCCGTTTCCAAGTCTCCTCTGATAGATCCTACGGATCCGTCATCAGTAACAAACTTTATTACGAGCAGCCTCGTACTAATCGCTGCCCCAAGGTCATTGATGGTTTTTCTCCCCCGGATGATATTGTAAGCTGTGGAATCTCGTAAGACAACAAAATGGCCATTACCGTCCTTCGCCTCTGTCCTTGTCCCAGGGAGGTCGGGAGTGAGATGATCCCATCTGGCTTGATGAAGTGGTCACCCAACCCTACCACACCGTGCTGGTGGGTCGCCAGATCGACATCACGCAGTCCCAAGGCATCAAAAACGTTGCGAAACATGATGTTCGAGTCCGCCCCTGTGTCTACCAGGATCCGTTTGACGAGGCCGGTTCCGACTCTGGCCGTGATAACCATGGGGGACTTTCCGGTACCTCGTCGAACCATTGGTCCTCGGGGCCGAAGGAGATGGATGGGAGTCCCGGGAACTTCTAGCGGATGAGGAGGAGACCGCCAGGATCTTGGCGTCTTTCTTCTGTGCCGATTTCGACCTCGGGGCGGAATTCCTCGCTGTTACTACGTTCACTACCGTGAGATTGTGGTCGTCCCCCTCTGGTTCTTGACGTCGTCTTGTCGCTCGGGACCTGTCCTCGTCATCGTGGTCCCGATTCCGTCTCCTCGGCTCCCTTATGAGGTGGGAGAAGACGGTAAGCTTTCCGTCCCTAATTGTACCCGGAGTAGGCGTCCATGAAGCTCAGATAACGGTACCCCGCCGCCGCATCGACGAGTGCGCCAATTTTGGGGAGGGGATAGCAATCTTTGGGACATGCCTTGTTGAGGTCAGAATAGTCTACATACATTCTCCACCTCCCGTTGTGCTTTTTTACCAAGACCATGTTCGACAGCCACGTCGAGTAGTCCAGCTCTCGGATGAACCCTGCTTCAAGGAGGCTAGCCGTCTGTGTGGCCACCTCCTCTGCCCTTTCCTGTGACATCTTCCTCCTCCTCTGGGCCACTGGTTTAGCTTCCGGCCTGACGGCCAAATGATGTGACATGAGTTGGGGATCTATTCCTGGCATGTCGGCTGGCGTCCACGCGAAGAGGTCGGCATTGGCTCTGATCATCTCCATCAAAAGTTCCTTTAATTCATGGGGGAGGTTTCTGTTTATGAACGTGAACCTCTCCTCCCCGTCACCGACCCTAAATTTTTCCAAGTCCCCTTCTGGCTCAGGCCTGGGCTTGTCATCTATTCTAGCATCCAGGTCGACAAGGAAAACCCCGGATGCTTCTTTGGACTTTTTCCTGAGAGAGAGGTTGGCGTGGTCGCAAGCGACTGCCGTTTCCAAGTCTCCTCTGATGGATCCTACGGATCCGTCATCAGTAACAATCTTTATTATGAGCAGCCTCGTACTAATCGCTGCCCCAAGGTCGTTGATGGTTTTTCTCCCCAGGATTATATTGTAAGCTGTGGAATCTCGTAAGACAACAAAATCGGCCATTACCGTCCTTCGCCTCTATCCTTGTCTCAGGGAGGTCGGGAGTGAGATGATCCCATCTGGCTTGATGAAGTGGTCACCCAACCCTACCACACCGTGCTGGTGGGTCGCCAGATCGGCATCACGCAGTCCCAAGGCATCAAAAACATTGCGAAACATGATGTTCGAGTCCGCCCTTGTGTCTACCAGGATCCGTTTGACGAGGCCGGTTCCGACTTTGGCCGTGATAACCATGGGGGGACTTTTCGGTACCTCGTCGAACCATTGGTCCTCGGGGCCGAAGGAGATGGATGGGAGTCCCCGGGAACTTCTAGCGGATGAGGAGGAGACCGCCAGAATCTTGGCATCTTTCTTCTGTGCCGATTTCGACCTCGGGGCGGAATTCCTCGCTGTTACTACGTTCACCACCGTGAGACCGTGGTCGTCCCCCTCTGGTTCTTGACATCGTCTTGTTGCCCGGGACCTGTCCTCGCCATCGTGGTCCCGATTCCGTCTACTCGGCTCCCTTATGAGGTGGGAGAAGTCGGCAAGCTTTCCGTCCCTGATTGCTTGCTCCAGGGCGTCTTTCAGGTCGAAGTAGTCTTGGGTCTTGTGCCCGTATCCCTTGTGATATTCGCAGTAAAGGCTTTTGTTTCCCCATCCTGTCCTTCAGAGGTCGGGGTCTCGATAGTATCCCCTTCTCGGCTATCTGTTGGTAAACTTCTGTGATCAGTGCCGTGAGGGGGGTGTAGTTGGTGAACTTCCCGACTCGGGGGAATGGCTTAGGCGCCTTACTCGGACCGCCATCCCTGGCGTGTTCCTTTTGTCTTTCTCCACCCTCGTATTGCCGGGTTTGGTTGTAGGGGGGTTGCCGTTTATTGGCAGCCACGACCCGGCTAACTTCTTCGTCGTTAATATACTCCTTAGCCACGCATTGGATCTCCTGCATTGTCCATACTGGCTTTGTGGTGAGGTACTTTCTGAAGTCCTCATTCAGGAGCCCGTTCGTCAAGCACGAGCTCGCCACGGAGTCCGTCAACCCGTCGATTTCTAAGCATTCGTCATTGAAACGGTCTAAGTACTTCCTGGTCGGCTCCCC
The DNA here is from genome assembly GCF_003086295.3 of Arachis hypogaea. Lineage (NCBI taxonomy): Eukaryota > Viridiplantae > Streptophyta > Magnoliopsida > Fabales > Fabaceae > Arachis > Arachis hypogaea. The sequence continues at coordinate 46,738,083 of NC_092051.1, forward strand.
GGCTCTCTGGGTCACTCCCAGCAGATTGATCGGATGCTTGGCTTTGGCGATCCTGGTCATGAACTAAGCCAGGAAGGCATGACTGATGTCAGAGAATTGTGTCACCGAGCCCTGCAGGAGGTTATTGAACCACCGTATTGCAGGTCCCGCTAGGGTGACTGGGAAAGCGCGGCACCTTACCTCGTCTCCCACTCCTTCTAGGTTCATCCTGGCCCCCAAAGGCCGTGAGGTGTTCCAGCAGGTCTTGCGTTCCATCGTACCTCATGTCCGTTGGCTTGTCAAAGTGTTTTGGCAGCCGGACCTCGAGTATGGAACGGTGGAAAGGGGTCGCTCCCATTATTACGGGTCCCCGTGTTCCCGTCGTTCTTCCCTCGTCGCTCTCCCGACGAGTGTCCTCGTCCTCGCAGTTCACGGTACGCCGCCTCTCACGTCTGGCGTAGATGACGGGGTCACGGCGTCTTCTCACGCGCCCTCTCTCCCCGATGCTTTCGGACTCAGCTTGGGGGGTAGGCGTGCGTCTGGAGCGACTCCTGGAGCGAGAGCGGGAGTGACTCTGCTCTGGGGTGCGTTGGTCGCGTTCCCTATCTGCTAACCGGCATTCCAGGTCTTGCATTCTGTGGCGTAGCTCTTGCATTATTCTGGCGTGGTTGTCTCCGGTCCCCCAAAGGGGCGTTTCTCATGTGATTGGGTTGCGTTCCTCGGGGGCGACCTTGGATGTTGTTGGGTTTCCGTCCCGGCGGCATCGCCTCCGGGTACGGCCTCGCAGCCTGTCCCAGTTTGGACTAGCACGAACTCCATGGACAATTTTCCACAGACGGCGCTAATGTTCGGTAGGTCGGTTACCGGACGGTTCGGATTGAAATCCTCGGAGATGGTAGGGGCTCGTCAGGTTGTGGACTACCGGCCAGGGGTGTGCGAGATCCCGAGTACTTCGTGTAAAAAAGGGGAGTGCCACCTGCAAAGATACTCCGACGCTCTTATTAGTAATGTGCAGGCGAAAAGGGGTGATGTGATATGTTACGTACCTTGGGGGAAGAGTAAATCTTCTCCTTTTTTACTGTTATAGGTGGGCCCAATGAGGACGGGCCCACTTTCTTAGGGACGTTATCTCACAGCCATGCGTGAGCTGTCCGAGACGCGTGTCCGGGTTAGTTGCGGGACACGTGTCCGGGTCGGATGGCGCTCGGGTCGGGCCGAACCGTAGGGGGTTTGGGCCAGGCCGTAACACTATCATTTGGATGGTTGTCAAACTAATCCAATGCTTAACGGTATACAAATAAATTTATATTTTTTTATGTTTAGAAATGTCAATGTTCATTTCTTTAATTGTTAAAATATTAATTTAATTTTAATATATTAATAGTATAAAATATTTTATACAATTATATAATTATATCTGTTTTTTTAGATAATTATTAATGTGAGCAATAAAAATAATAATTATTTTTAATAAAATGATATTAGGTGATTAAATTTACGTATAAAACTGCTCTTTATGGATATCATCAAAATTAAATTCATTATTCCAAATTGATAAAACAAAATCTTTCAGCTGGGGTGCTTGGACATTGACCAACATATGCAAGAAAGAGTCCACTTTTATTGGGCTTTACGTTTTTGGTCATGGGCTCCATATGCTGTATTTTTTCAACGAAAAAATTATACTGTTTATTTTGTACTTTCTTGGTTAGACTGTGATTTTCTGTCAAATTCAGTCTCTTTGTTGGGCCTTGTGTCTACCAGTTTAATCAACATTCGATCAATGGGCGTCATTCTACCTTTTTAAAACATATCCTAGTTTAGTGGTGAATTAAATAAGTTCCTGCAATACCAAAATGAGTTTTTGGTCATGTCCAAAAAAAAAAAAAAAATTCCTGGTAATAGCACAGGAATACCAAAATATTTGAAACGATCAAAATTAAATTGCAAACGCAAGTTTGTCTACACATTTGTTCTTATTATGCAATATGAAAATATCACTCCTCTCTTATGTATTTTTTTTAAAATGACCCTTAATTTTTATTATTTAATTTTCTAAGTGTTGGAGAAGACTCATAGTGATAGAGAGTAATTAAAAGGCAATAAATTTTAGAGTTGTTCAAATTTAAACCAATTCAAATTAAATCGCTCATCCAATTCAATCCAAATCGAAAACCGATTAAAATCATACTAATTTGGATTTGATTAGATTTTATTTTTTACAAACCGCATGAATTGAATTGAATTTCGGATCAACTTCTCAAAACCAATCCAATCCAATTCAAACACATATGCTACAATATATTAATATTATTATTATATTTACAATTTTACTTATAATATATTTAATTTATTATATATTTTTATATTATTCATGTATTATTATTATTTAATAAATATTTTATGTTCAAAATGAGATTTATTTATTTATTTTAACTAGCCTATAATTTTATTTCTATTGTTATGTTATTGTTGGTTTTTCAAGATATTATTGAGACTTGTTATGTTATTGTTGATTATTTAAAATTTGATGTTTAGATTTGTTATATATATTTAATTTTTTTAATTTACAAAACCACGAATTCAATCCAGACAGCACCGCAAATAACCAAAGGAAGAACCCTTACTTACAAGACCATCAATATTAATTTGATGTTGAGACTTATTATGTATTAAAAACCATCAAAAAGACAAACCCTCTGTAACCAAAGAGAGAAAGAGAGTTGTTTGATCAGATATGCTTCAATATTGTATTGTGATTTCTAATTTTACAACTTACAAGGATGAAATAGATCCTATTTTCGGTCTGGAACCACTAGCTTAACCTTATACTAACAACCAACAACAACTTTTTATTTCTATACCACAAACTCTAACTTTTTTTTACGATATTTTTTAATTTGATAGACTAAAAACTAATTTGATGCAGATTTAAATTTTATTTAAGGATTTATTACCAGTCAATAAATTGTTGTATACACAAGACGGTATAAAAACTCCCAACCCTTATTTAAACATACTAATAAACTAACCACTAAACCAATCGAAGTTGGTTAACAAAATCTTAACTAACTTAACAATCTTACAATGTTATCCGTTTTCCTTCACTTCTTCATGACTTAATATTGTAGAACTATTAGTTATTCCAAGAAAAATAAGTTTTAGAGTACGCATTACTTTAAAATTATGCACACTATAAGAAAATCATCAGATACCATCGGATTTATCAGCAAAATAATAAAAATAATTCATCAGTAAATTTATTACCGTCGGATTTGTTGTCGAAATAAGCCAACAGTAAAACCCTCACCGGTAACTAATTATTGTTAGATTTTGTAATATGACGGTAATTACCGATGGATTTTGCGACGGATTGTGTGAAGAGGGTGACCAAAAAAAGTATTTGGCGCCATACTATATTGTTTTACGCCGATTTACTGTCGGATTTTTTTCGATAAATCTGACAGTAAATTCAATTATTCTTTTATTTTTTAAATTCTTTTTAACATAATTAGTAGTCAAATCCTAAATATTGAAAATCAAACATAGATTTTATTAAATATCAAGTGTATGTACAAAATAAAAAGTTAAATAAATAAGATACAATCAAATAAAGTAGAACAAAACCCTAATCACTATGGTACCTGATAGTCATTCTCAACGTCATCCTCTTGGTCCTACTGAAGCGGCACTCTAGGAGGTGATGTCGATGCCCCTCCAGCAGCGTCGCTGCCCCAGCGCGCATATGCTCATGGTATACCACCATTTATGACCACACTCGCTGAATCTGCTCTAGCTCATGTCTAAGCTCCAGTCTGAGGAAATTTGTGTTTGCCACGTGTGCGAGGATCTCGTTATACCTCTCTTCATATTACTGTAATTGTTGAGCCTGGTCATGAAGACTATGGGTGAGATTCCAAATCAGCTCCCGCAAATCGACGTTGTCCTAGGGATCAATAGGATTGGTGGCAGAGGAGGACGAAGCGCTCAATGTGGAGGTGCAGAGGTTGCTGGCGAAGAACAACCCTAGATCGTAGACACGATTCCTGTATGGCTCAGATGTTGTCTCGCGCTACACCATATCCAGATCGACGATTGAAGCAATGGAGCTGTTGCCGTCCTCCTCACTCTGCGAGATTTCTGGGTTGCGGCCTTCAATCTCTACATTTAGGACTCTTGTATAACACATGTTATGATTAGGACGACAGTTAATTAAAAACGAATACACGTTAATCTTTATACCACAAAATATTTACTCACATAATAATCTACAAACCGCTGATCAGTAAATCTCTCCTTGTTCTCGTTCAAGGTGTGAGTATACTTAAAGGTCTCTGCCATCGTTGCATCACAATCCAATGACTTAGACTACACATATTGAAACAATATGTTAAATCAAGTAATAATTACATTATATGTCAAATACAAAATGAACTTAACAAAAATAAAACAAGTTACATACCAGCCTGACCTTCATTTCATGAAAGTCGCTGACCCGCTGATATACTTTGATGACATGGCTGATATCTTGTTGGCCAGTACCTTGTTTGTGGCTTGATGATGCCTGAATCCCTCATCACTCTTCTAATATATGTAGAGGGTCTTCTTAATGTCCAGACTTAGCCACTGAGTAAGGTGGTCACGTGTCTCACAAATGTCTTCCAACATCTACTGAAGCCGCCGAGCCATGCAATGGTCAAAGATCTTCTTAATTATGGCATCGTGAGTCTTCTCCCATGTAAATTTCTCCCTCACAAGGAAACATTTACCATTAGTTAATCTTAATGAGATACATTATTAAATTAAAATAATAATAGAAACAAACTACAGTTTAAAGATGTAGAGATTTTACCGTCAACTTATGCAACCATCGCTCTTTGGTCTCAACAAGAATCTTCTTGTAGCTCGGCCAGGCTGGTCGTACATCAGCTTAATCACATTCAGATACACTTCTGTGTACACGTAGTTTTATCCGGTGCAAATCTATCATCAAAGAAGTTAAGATTAGTGAATATGAATTGGTTTGAGGACTTCAACGTAAATTTTATTTAAAACTAATTATAATAGTACTCACGCGGTCAAACTGAGGAGTTAGTTTGAAGAAGAGGGTTAATTGTTTTGGTTTTGTTGCCTAAAGTGAGGTGGTTGGTATCTTTTTAGTTTTGTGATTAGTATGGTTGGATTATTGTTGGTAGGGTGGGCTTTGGAAGAATTTTTAGTTTCGAGGAGGTTGGTTGTGATAAGATTGGCTTTGGTAAGGTTGAATTTGTTGGTTGTAGTTCTACCTTTGGTTGGAATTATCTCTCCATCCTTGGTTGTAATTGTTCTCATGTTGATAGGAGCCTTGATTATTCGGATGGTAGATTGACCTATGTTGGAAAGGGTTGGCCACTGCTATAGTGTTGTCTTCTTGAATTTGAAGACACTCATCAGTGTAATGAGAGTTGTAAGCACAAACACTACACACTCTAGGTAGTCCTTCAAGTTGGAGTGGCTGTGGTGGACCTTGAAGCCTAGGAGGTGCTTGTTGACCTTGGTAAATTTTCCTAAGTAAATTTGTCATCTCCCTAAGAGTCTTGGTCAAGGAAGAATTAGTGGGTGACACTTTAACAATGGCTCTTGGTTGAGGATTCCTTATCCTTAGCTGTTTTGTTGGTTCCTCCAAGTCCGAAATAACTTGTCATGTGTAACACCCTGGCTACCAGAATATCACGCTTCCGGCTGCACCACTCTGATAGTTTGGATATTACGAAGATTCTAAACATATTTAATAGGAGCCTGTTTAAAACTTAAAGCCTTATAACCTTACAAAAGACTTTATAGTTGAAAGACATGAATACGTACATACAATCCAGATACAATACTTTTAATTATATATATACATAGTAATAACTTACAAATGTCTCATATCATAATTCCTATCCCTCTTACAAAAATGTGTAAAGATAAAGGCGAGGAAAAACATAATATCTAAAACAATACAATACATCATATAAATAAAAACGAAATAAACTCTTCGTGATTTCTTTGTTCGTATCCTGAAAAGGAAAAACCTGTTGGAGAGTGAGAATATCATCCTCGCTGGTTCTCACTATAGGGTTAGAGAATAGCTATAATAAGATACGTGAAATAAAACTGTGTTCAAGGTACAGATATCGTTGCTCGTCTTATGTATCCTTTCAAAAGCCAAAGGTTTATATTCAGAAATCCAAAATTCTTTTTAAAAGATAAATTAGCTAATTCTTTAAAATCCAAAGCCTTTTTCTTTCTTATAAAATCTTAAAAGTTTTTCCTAGACAGTATGAATGACCAACCTGTTCCAAGCATATGTTCATTAAGTTTATGCTGAACCAGTTTGATTTTTCATACTTTACTAAACCACAATACAAACCAATCATGGACTCCAGCCCATCACATAAGAAATTATGGCCTCAGGCCCAAACAACTCAATCAACATCCAATTCACCAAAATCCAACCGATTTCAGTCACAAACACAAGTAAAGAGGTTCAAACACAATCAAAGCAGTTACATCAAGTATATCAATTAGCAATTAAACATAATTATTCACATAAGCAAACCAATTACAATATGCACACCCAAACAATGTCACATAGATGCATATGATGAATGCATGTCCTATTGGCTGTGATATCACATTGTTGGTTCAACTACCAACCTGACACATTTGCATGGAATGTCGCTTTCAGCCACGAATATAAAGGGGTACCCCACCCTAGGGATATAATGCCTGGCCACTTTCCCAGGGATATAGTGTCCAACCACTCTTGTGACTCAAAAGAATACAAGCGGGATTCTCTACTACAGACCTCACATCTCAGCGCAAGTGGGACGAACCCCGGCCCTTACTCCTACAACTCATCACAAGCGCGATGAACCACCGCCCTTATGCCTACCAAATAATATCTCATCAACATTAGATCTCTCAGCATAAGCGGGACGAACCCAACCCTTATGCCTACAACTCAGCGCAGGCGGGACTAAACCCTGGCCTTACGCCTACTGTACAACAACTCACCAATCTCAGTAATATCCATAATCAGTCAGGCTCAAATCATAATCAAATCGTTCTTGACCCATTTACTTTCAATAATCGATGTATTCAGTTCACATGTTGCCAAGAATCACTTTTCTTTAAAATCAATTTCCGTTCAAAACGGAGCCTTTTATGTAACATTTTCCCAAAACTTCTAAACAACTTCAAAACCATACAAATCATGAAATATCTTCTAACAAACTTAAATCATTCATTTCTAAATTAGGATTTGGTAATAAAACTCTATAGCAAAGTCTCAAGACTTTAGGGGAGAACGACCTATCTCAATTCCTTAAATTCATTGAAAATTCTTAAAATCATAGCTTCTTGATTTGAATTAATTGAGATAGAATTTAAACCAAAACCAAGTCATGTAACCAAAAATTTCAGAACCAATTTCAAAACCAAATTACTTAAAATAAAACTAATCCATTTAAATCAAAACCACTTTCAGATTCACTCTCAAAATGTTAGGAACGAAGTTATTTAATCAAAGTGCAGTTTCTTTTGAATTCACTAAAACTCCTCCGAATGTGATTCCTTAATCGAATTCAAAATATAAACCCTTTTCACATTTAATTCAACCTCAAAACATAATTCTATTCTTAATTAAATCAAATTTTAAACAAAATTCTTTTCTAAATAACTTGCACTCAAAATATAATACTTTTCTTAACTAACTCAAATAAAATAATATAATTCTCAAATTCATAATTTTCTAAATAATCTTTCAAACAAAGTTCCAGATTTTATAGAAATTTCAGCAGCACCTCCCCTAAAATTTGGATTTTGCCACCCTTTTCAGGTCCCAACCAAACCATTCTACAACCCTTTCCAACGGGTTTAAAACCAAATTAGTCCAAAAATCAAGCTGATTCCAAAAAGCCATATCGTTTTCATATCTCAAGGAAACCGATTCAAAATCAAATTATTTTTCAACAAATCAAACTCATTTCCAAATCTTTAAAGAAACAATTCAGCAACCGTCTGTTTAACAAAACCAAACAATAATCCAATCAAACAATCAATTATATCCCTCCAAAACAGCCAAACAATACATAAGACTTATACAATCACTAAAAAGTGTATTCCTCACATCAATATCCATTTATAACAATTCCAAATTATAAAATTGAGATTTTAGAAAAACCCTACCTCGAAAAGTCAAACCTATAAGCCAAGTGCGTCAAAGAAAACATTTCCTCTCGGCCCGCGATTAGTGGCAACCACAACCACCACTCTGCTTGCTTTCTCAATAGCAGAAACAGCCTTAATCACAACATTCAACCTCAGTTGCTAAATTCTAAAAATATTAATATCACGAAAACCTCAATAAAATGTAACAGAACACTAACGCGAGCTTTCTGAAATAGGAATACTTACTGTAATAAGAAAACAAAACAACAGCAATCTGTGAACTAGTTTGGCGGCAGCCCCAACAGCCACCTTAAGCGGCAATGGCGACTTGAACTTCGGCGACAACGACTGTAACAACATGCGGTGATGATAAAGTTTCTGAAATCTCAAAAGAATGTAAACCAAACTCAAAACCCCTTACCGGTAGTGGTCGTTGGCGACGCCAACGGTGTTTTCTCGGCAAGTCGAGGTGCGGTAGCAGCTCCGGTGATTCAGCAGCAGCGGCGGTGGCTCCCCGTCTACTCTTCCGTTCGTGTTTCCTCTCCTTTAGGCAAATCGGTGGCGGACCTCTAGCAGTGGCGGACCTCCAGCATCGACGATGGAGTATGCGATGGTGGCGGTTGAGATCGTCAACGACGATGGCGACGACGAGGCTCGACGACGATGAGCATGGACGGCGGTGATGGCTTCACGGACAACAACAAAAGCGCGACGCTCCTCATGGCGCCTTCCTCCCTCGCGCGTCTCTGGTCCCTCGCGACGGCATTGGCGACACGACGGCGCAGCGGCAGTGACGCCTACCGGCGCTGTCCTCCCTCTCCCCTCTCCTTCTTCCCGCGTCCCCTCTCCTTTCTCTCTTTTCTTTTTGTTCTTTCTGTCTTCCCGTTTCTCTCCTCCCCCTTTCTGTGTTGTGTGCGTGTGTTTGTGTTTTGAAAAGGGGGTGGCGGCTAGGGTTTCAATTAGGTGAGGGAGAGTGTATTTGAGTATAATTAGGGTTAGGGTTTCAATTTGGGGATTTGGGTTTAATTTGAAATCTAATTAAATGTCTAAAATTACTTTAAAATATTAATTGTTGTATCAAAATACTAATTGGTTTGAAATTAAATACTCTAATTGAAATTATAAGGTAATATAATTAATTTTCTTTATTTCTAAAACTTAAAGTATTAAATCATAAAAATATCAATTATTTGAATTAAATCATATAAAATTTCTTATTACTTCATAACTACTAACTTTATAATTTAAATATAGAAATTAATTTCATAATTATAAAATTAGATAAATCATAATTTAAATAGCTAAACCTCATTATTTTCGAATTTTTAAAACTTTAAATTATAAATAGGAAAATACTCAATAATTATAGAGTTTGGATAAAAATCTTAATTTATTTCAAATTTAATTAATCAAAACTGCCTTTAATTATCTTTAATAAAATAATTTCTGAAATTAAAACTGTCAATAAATAAATAATTTGAAAATAGTTCATAATAAGATTTTTCAAAAGTTCTGGTTCTTATATTCTACCCACCTTATAAAAATTTTCGTCCTCAAAAATTAAAGTAGAGTAAAGTATCATTTTTGTCCCCAACGTTTGGGGTAAGTCTTAAAGTTGTCCCTAACGTTTCAATCGTCTTGTTAAGTCCCTAACGTTTCAAAACTGACTCAATGTTATCCTGTCGTTAGGGATCCGTTAACAAAATTGACAGTGGGACAAAATTGAGATGATTTTGAAATGTTAGGGACTTAAATAGGATAAAAACGTTGGAGACAAAAATGATACATAGAAATAAATTTTAATTTTATCCTTCAATAATATCAATTTTTTACTATACATAGTACTCAATTATTTTTTAATCACATATAAGTAAATTACAGTTGATCATATTATTTTTATTTTAAATAAATTATTTTTTTTAATTTTACTCTTAAAGATTTTTAGTTATCATGAAATATTTATAGAATGACTAGTATATAAACTTGCAGAAATGAAAAACTAATATATATACAATAAAATATAAATTATACCTTTTATCTCTAATTATCAAAATTTTTTAAAATTTTAAAAAATAAATTTATTTAAAATAAAAGTAATGTGATTAAGTGTAATTTATTTAGATGTAATTAAAAAATAATTGAATATTATGTACAGGAAAAAATTAATATTATTGAAAGATAAAATTAAATTAAAATTTATTTTTATGTATCATTTTTTTTCCTAACGTTTTCGTCCTATTTAAGTCCCTAACGTTTTAAAATCATCTCAATTTTGTCCTGCCGTCAATTCTGTTAACGGATCCCTAACAGCAGGACAACATTGAGTCAATTTTGAAACGTTAAGGATTTAAATAGGACGATTGAAACGTTAGGGACAACTTTGGGACTTACCCCAAACGTTGGAAAATAGGTTGATATTAAAACAACAGGATAACATTCACACAGTTCTCGTACCAACTTCAGAAGGTCAACATTCTAACTCCATCAAGACGTATCTCCACCCTTACCAACCATACTTTATTGAGCAACTCGTCCGAGAGTTCTCAACCTCATTAATCACTTTGTACGCCCACTACCGGTCACCAGCCTAAGACCAACAAAACCCTTTTGCATGAAAACCAAAGCTCCACAGCTTCCGGTGACACTGCGCACTTATAGGCTTCACCTTCCACGTCCATGAATAGCATCTTAAAGAAACTAACGTATTGTTTGCTAACATAGAGCTCATATGCAAAAGGAATTTTCACACAAATATATTAAGAAACATAGAGCTCATGGTAATGTAATATATTAAGAAAATTAAATTATAAAACTACTAATAAACAAAAACACACAAATAAAAATAAAAAATGCAATTATATAAATATAAAAATATTTACACCAACCAATAATTTAGCACACATATGCAACTCTCCGGCAATGGCGCCAAAAACTTGACAGAGGAAAAATGTCGGTAAAGTGTTTTTACAAAAATTTGCGTTGCAAGTATAGCTCTAAACCGACAACTAAACCTTAGTCAATGTTTAAATTGTTTGTCAGAATACAAACCCAAAAAAATAAACTGAAGTATTTAAACCTCGGGTCGTCTCTCAAGGAATTACAGGGAAGTATGTTACTATTGGTTATAAAAAAGTATTTTTGGGGTTTTTTAAATGTTGAATAAGGAATGTAAATGTCAAAGAAATAAACTAACAACCAAGGAAGGTGATGACAAGTCATTTTAGGCTAGTTTTTACTAGCAATTTCACTTGTTTTCATTAGGTTTCATGCACTTTCTTGCACAATAAGTAAGTGATTGGAGTGGAATTTCATGTTTATCTTGATTCAATTAAACATTGTTAATTTGATACAAAATAATGAGATTTATGCAAGAATTAGGTGATTATTATGAATGATGCAAAATCTTATGATTTTGGTGAGACTTTGATTGCATGTTTGATTGATGGCAGGTGAAAAGATGAAAAGAAAAAGCAGATAAATAAGCAGTGCAGTAGAACGCTACACTCAATTGAAGAACACTATGCTCTCTAGCCACGTGCAAGCGTACAGAACGCGCACCCGTAGGGCAAGAATTTTGGAAGACCCACGCATACGCGTGCATGACGCGTACGCGTGGGTGTGATCAGCGCTCGTTTACAAAAGAGCACTACGTTCACTTTGAACGAGCCCCTGCGATAATTTCAAATTTGGGATTGAAGATTTGCCACTGACGCGCACGTGTACATGACAAATGTTCATGCAAATGACTTTGAATTGTAGCCTCAACTAATCACTTTAGTGCAGAATAATTGTGCTTATGGAGGTGGCCCTCTTGAAGACCCCAACCAACATTTGTCTATTTTCTTAAGGATTTGTGAAACTGTCAAGACAAATGGGGTGCATCCTGACATCTATAAATTACTTCTATTCCTATTCTCCTTAAGGGGCAATGCTGCCCAATGGCTGGAAACCTTTCCCAAGGAGAGCATCAACAAGTGGGATGATTTGGTGAGCAAATTCCTAGCCAAGTTTTACCCACCTCAGAGAATCATCAAGCTGAAAACAGAGGTGCAAACCTTCATACAAAAGGAGGGAGAATCACTCTATGAGGCATGGGAAAGATACAAGGCCCTCATAAGGAAATGTCCACCAGAGATGCTCAGTGAGTGGGTTAAACTACAAAACTTTTATGAAGGATTGACCATGAAATCAAGAAAAGCATTAGATTACTCCTCGGGAGGTTTACTCCAGATGATAAAAACTGCCCAAGAAGCACAAGATCTCATTGATATGGTGGCCAACAAAAAATATTTTTACTCATATGAGAGGCACCATGACACAAGTCCAAAGAGGGGAGTGATGGAACTTGAAGGAGTAAATGCAATCCTGACCCAAAACAAGCAGATACATCAACAAATTCAGCAACAAATGGAGATGATGGCCAAGAGAATTGATGGACTGCAACTTGCTGCAGTAAATACACAAAGTCAATCTCAAGTCTCACATGGATGGAATCAATCTGAAGAAGGTTTTGGGACATTCAATTATAAGCAACAAGGCCCTGAGCAGGTGCAATACATGAATAACACCTCAAGTTCATTCCAACATGACTTCCATGGTGATGCACATAATCCACCTTGGAGGAATCACTCTAACTTGAGGTGGGGAGACAACCAGAATCAAGGACAAAGGGACTTCAACTCTAACAGCTTTGGCAACACAAACAAGCACAATCAACCCCCTACTAACAACAACCATTACACACAACCACAGAATACATACATCCAACCTCATCACACTTCACAAACTCCCCAAAATAACTTCTCCACACCACCATTTAATCCGCAAAACAACCCCTCTAATTGTTCAAACAACTTCCACCAACATCCATCACAACCCACACAGCCACATCCAGAATCTCAAAGGATCTCCAACTTAGAAATGTTGATTGAGAAACTCGTCAAAATTCAAGAGATGGCCAGACAAGATCAAGAAGCTTCAATCAGAAATCTTGAGAGATACATGGGACAAATGGCTAAACAAATTGCAGAGATGGGTGAGAAGCAACCAAATGCATTCCCTAATGCCACTGAGGATAACCCAAGAGACAAAAGAAAAGCTACAAAATGGGAGGAGTACAAAGCAATCGTAGTGGGAAGTGAGAAGACTATAGACAAAGAAGCCATCATTCAGGAGGAACACCACAGAAAAGTTCCATAAGAAGAGACAGAGGAGAGAAGTGAAGAGGATTAGAAAACCAAGAATACACAAATATCAAAGAAAGACAAGAACATCCTTGAACCACAGCTACAAGAGAAGAAGGAAGGGGTGAAGCCATATGTCCCCAAACTTCCATACCCTCAAAGATTCAAGAAAGAAAACGAGGATAAGCAATACTCAAAATTCTTGGACATATTCAAGTCACTCAGCATCAATATTCCTTTCTTAGAAGCACTTGAACAGATGCCATTATATGCCAAATTTATGAAAGAAGTTCTAACAAATAAAAGATCCTTGAAGGAAGGACAGATTGTTGAGATGACAATGGAGTGTAGTGCTATTCTCCAAAGAGGTTTACCAGAGAAGAAAGATGATCCTGGATGCTTTTATATACCCTGCACCATAGGAAACATAACTATTGAGAAATCATTCTGTGACCTTGGTGCAAGCATAAACTTGATGCCTCTATCTCTCATGAGGAAACTTCAAATTCTTGATCTAAAATCCACTCAAATAGCTCTCCAAATGGCTGACAAATCCATTAAGCAAGCACTAGGAGTTGTGGAGAATGTGCTGGTAAAAGTGAAAAAATTCTTTCTCCCAGCAGACTTTATCATCCTGGATATGAAAAAGGATCCTAACACTCCTATCATCCTGGGGAGGACTTTCCTAGCTACAGGCAGAGCATTGATAGATGTTGACAAAGGAGAATTGTTGCTAAGAGTGCATGATGAGCACCTAGCATTTCATGTCTTCAAGACCCTACATGAACCCACTCAAGAAGAAGAATACATGGAGGATAAAGCTAGAGATCATAGCTTAAAGGAGGCATTTAAGGAGTTAACTCCAAGGCTTCTAAACCCATGCTTGAAGGAAGTAGAAATGGTGCAACAGACCAAAGAAGTCACGGAGGAACTAGATCTAAAACCCCCAGATGAGATCCTCAACAAGAAACCCCCAGATAAAGAACCACCAAGGCATGAATTATCTTCTGAGAAAGAAAAGAAGAAGAGGCCAAGAGGGTAGAGAAACAAGAAGATCCCCACTGAAGGCTTCTCACCAAGGGATAAAGTGATGTTAAACACCTAACCAATGAAGGTGTCTCCACAATTGTCTGAGCACTATACTGTGAACCGGATCCTTTCACTTGAACACCTAGAGATCATCAAAGAGGAGACCGGAAGAAAGTTCACATTAAGAGGAGGAAAGCTGAGGCACTATAATTTTCAGCCTCTATGATCAAAGGACAAGACGTCAAGCTAAAGACGATAAACAAACGCTTATTGGGAGGCAACCCAACCAGAGGTAGTTCTCTTTTCTATTTCAATAAAAGGGTTAAGTATTTTTATCTGTATTACAAGGAGCTAAGTTTGGTGTTGCACACCAAAACAATTCAAGGGTGAATGTAGGATGCTAAGTTTGGTGTTCCACCAAAAATTTCATTAAAACACATTTCAGCCCTGTCCATAAATGGTCACTGGCTCCAAACAATCAGAGAAACTACTTAACTATTGTTGCTTTCTAGTTTATGGTATGTTTTCTTTAATAAAAGCACAAGGTTTCATGTATGTGATTAATTTGCTGCATAAGAGACATTGGCAAGGAACTAAGTTTGGTGTTCACACACCAAAATAAGTTCAAAAGCCTACAAGCAATCATGCATGCTAACCATCTTTCAAGTGCTTAGGGAACAAGCAACTTCTAATAACTTTGTAGGAATTCAATCAACCTCTTGGAAGAACTATGCACCAACATCCAAGGATACAAAGAAGAAAACAAAGCTAGGGATGATGATGATAAAGGGAGATCTAGAAAACACCATCAAGAGGTTGTATTGTTACTTAATTCCCTCTGATTTGAAATGATTTAATTAAAAGTATAAATGTATCCCTGCTTATTAGTTTAAGTTGTTTGCATTCTGTTAGTTTACTGTCCTTTTATTCTTCAATTAAGTGGTCTAGCTGGAATGTCTGCTTCATTTGCACCTACTTGAATGTATATCTTGTTCCCCTCTACATAAATAAAAGAAAATATTGAAACAGAAAGTGAAATTATCCAATTTGATATGAATAAGAATAAAAGTTTAGTGGTAGTATGTGCTAGATTGTTCAAGTAAGCTCACTAATAAAGAAGAAGGGTGGAGTGTTCTTTTTAAGTATGAACTTAGGACTGTCTGTGAAATCTTGGTAAATAAAGATCCTTGGGAAAAGAAAAAGAGTAAGAAAAAAGGGAAGAAAAGCCAAGAATTGGCAACAAAAATGAAAGAAACAAATAATAAAGCTAGACACCAATGGCTTGAACCTTAAGACACATGCCTGTGGTGTTTTTGTATTAGGATCTACTTGGATAATTAGGTTCTGAAGAGTATTTTAAAACTTGATAACTTAGATTAACTAATATGGGATTATCAACCGAAAATCACTATCAAGAGCAACCTAATTACAAGGCATTTAGTAACCCAAAGAGGTGCTGGGCATCAATGTTCTTAAGAAGAATTGTGAGCTAAGTGTCTGTGGTGAATATGTGTTGACTGAAAAATAAGCTAAAAAGCTGCTGCAACACATGACACTAAGCTGCAATTGAGAAATAAGTTTCTTAGTAGAAGAAAAACAAAAAAAAATTAAACATCAAGGATCAATGAATAAAGGTTTCACAGCAACATCTTCGTTATCACTTAAAGGATATCTCAAACCTGAAAACTAATAAAAGTAGAGCTTTAATTACAGTCTACATGAAACCCCATGAACTTAAGCTGAATGCTTTCAAATAAGGACAAATATGCTTTGCTATTTTCTTTCATTTTTCTCATGTTCTACTGCTTGCTTGGAGACAAGCAAGATTTAAGTTTGGTGTTGTGATGACAAGTCATTTTAGGCTAGTTTTTGCTAGCAATTTTACATGTTTTCATTAGGTTTCATGCACTTTCTTGCACAATAAGTAAGTGATTGGAGTGGCATTTCATATTTATCTTGATTCAATTAAACATTGTTAATTTTATACAAAATCATAAGATTTATGCAAGAATTAGGTGATTATTATGAATGATGCAAAACCTTATGATTTTGGTGAGACTTTGATTGCATGTTTAATTGATGGCAGGTGAAAAGATGAAAAGAAAAAGCAGATAAATAAGCAGTGCAGAAAAACGCTACGCTCAATTGAAGAACGTTACGCTCTCTAGCCATGTGTAAGCGTACAGAACGCGCATGCGTAGGCCAAGAATTTTGGAAGACCCACGCGTACGCGTGCATAACGCCTACGCGTGGGTGTGATAAGTGCTCGTTTACAAAAGAGCGCTACGTTCACTTTGAACGAGCGCCTGCGATAATTTCAAATTTGGGATTGAAGATTTGCCACCGACGCGCACGCGTACATCACGCTTGATGAATGGATTTTTTGACGGTTTAGAATTCCTCAATGAATTCTCGTTGCAAGTATATTTTCTAAACCAACAAATAATCCTTTCATGCAAAAAATTGTTTGTCACAAATAACAAACCCAAATTAAAATAATAACCGAAGTATTCAAACCTCGGGTCATCTCTCAAGGAATTACAGGGAGGTGTATTTATTATTGGTTATAGAAAAGTATCTTTTTGGTTTTTTGAAATGAGGAACAAGAAAATAAAATGGTAAGAAATTAAATTAATAACTAAGAAAACTCTTGGCAAGGTATGAAAATTAGAAGTCCTATCCTAGTTATCCTTATCAATTGTGATGAGAATTGTCCATTGCTCCCACTTAGTTAACCTCTAACTATGAAGAAAAGTCAAGTAGATAAATCAATTTGATTCCTCAAGTCCTAGTCAACTCCTAAGGAAAGACTAGCTTTAGAGGGATTCAAATCAACTAGTAACTTTCAATTATCAATCAACAAAGGAGTTTGATAACTCAAGAGTCTCCAATTACTCAACCAAAGCCAAAAGGAGAGAAATCTACACTAAAATCCAATCAAGCATTTTATCAAACATTTGGAAGGAATAACATAAAAACATAGAAAACTAGCAAGGAATATTAAATCCAAACAACCAATTGCAAACATCAATGACTCACAAATAATAGAAGAAGCAATAAATATGAAATACCTCAACTTGTATTAATAAGAAATTGAATCTAACATGGAGTTCATAAACTAAATTGGAGAATAAATAAGTCAACAAGAGAAATAGATAAACTAAAGTGCTCAAATAAATAAGAGTAGAAGAGAAACTAATTAAACTAAGATAGAAATCTGAAATTAAGAATAGCTAAACCTAAGAACTCTAAAACCTAGAGAGAGGAGAGAGCCTCTCTCTCTAGAAACTACATCTAAACCTCAAAAAATTATGTGAATGAATGTTGTATGAATGAATGTTGTTTTCATGAATTCCCCACTCTGCATCCTCTAATCTGTGTTTTCGGGCTTGGAACTGGGCCAAAAGGAGCCCAGAAATTGCCCCAATCGCTTTCTGCAGATTTCTGCACATGGCGCATGTCACGCGTATGCGTCGTGCACGCATACGCGTTGCTTGGGAAAAATCCTTGTCACGCGTACGCGTACGTGTTGTGATGAGTCCATATTTGACGATATGTTTTAGCTTGAATTGGATGGATTTCATCATATGAACCCACATTTATTCACTAGAATAGCATACCGTTGTGTTTGATCCCTAAATTGAACCTAAATGTGAAAACATACGTTTTTGTGCTTAAATTGAGTAAATAATCCCACTTTTATTCCGTTCGATGTCGTGATATGTTTGTTGAGTGATTTCAGGTCAAAGAGGCAAGGATGGATGGGTAAGAGTGGAAGGAAAGCGTGGAATTGGGAGAAAACATGAAGAAATCAAAGGAGAAGCACCCATTGGAGTGTGCGTACGCACAAAAGCCACAAAACCATGTGTGCGTATACACGACCACCTGTGCGTCTGCACACGTCCCATCACGTGACTCACTTAATGAAAATTGCTGGGGGCGATTTCTGGGCCTCCAGAGCCCAGTTTTTGGACCTTCTGAAGCTGATTTTTCCTATATTAGACATGGCCTCACTCCATGTGAAAGGGGGGAGAAATTAGGGTTAGTTTTTAGTTATGTAGTTCATTTTCTAGAGAAAGAAGCTCCCCATTCTCTCTAGACCTAGGGTTTTTAGTTTAATTTCCTTGTAATTTCTATGTTTAATTCTTGTTTTGATCCAGTTTCTTCTACCTTTCTTTATTCTATTGTCTTAATTCCCCTATGTTATCTTGTTAATTTCTCATTTTGGTTATTTTTATGTTCACAAACACTCTTGTTATCTTAATTTACATTTAATGCAATTTAAGTTTTCTTGTCATTTATTGCTTTATTAAGTTGCTATCTTTACTTTTCTTGCTTGGTAGTTGTAGCATTTATTATTTCTTGTTATTTTACCATGCTTTCTTTACATGCCCACCAAGTCTTTGACAAAATGCTTGGTTGGGTTTTTGCTTAGTTTCTCTCACTCTTGGTTGAGAAATTGTGTGGTTTGGGTGAACTTGAGTGGTGGATGTCCATTTCACATTGTGTGTGGGTTGTTAATTAATTTGATTTCCCTTGACTCTATGTGGCCCCCTTAGTGTTGACTTAGGACTTAGGGATTGAGGTTAATTATGCCTAATTGATTTATCCTCGATGTAGGGTTGACTAATTGGGATTAATTCACACACAATTACCATGTTTGTGTTCCACAACTAGGATAGGAATCCTTAATTACCCACTTCTTGCCAAGAGTTCTTTTTAGCATTTAATTTCCCTTTCTTGCTTTAATTGCTTTGACTTTCAATTTCTTGCATGCTAAGTTATCTTCTTGCACTATAATTTCTTGCATTTTAATTTCTTGCCTATTGCTATCATCCAACCACCATTTCTCTCATAGCCAATAATAGACACTTAATTGCAACTCTTAGGGAAGACGACCCGAGGTTGAATTACTCTTGATCTCCGTTATTACATTTTGAATTTAAATTATTTGATTAGAGAATTCATTGTTGGTCTAGACTATACTTTCAACAATGGAATTCTATTTTGTGAAATTCTAGATCAACGATAAGTTCTTCTTATCACGTCACTGCCAGCTTCTCAAAACTTTATTTTCTTGTGTTCCTTCCACTTTTGCATGCTTCTTTTCCGTCCTCTAAGCCATTCCTACCCTATAAAGCCTGAAAACACTCAGCAAACATATCACGGCATCGAATGGTAATAAGAGGGGATTAAAATTAGCAAATTAAAGGCCAAAGAAGTATGTTTTCAATCACAGTACAAATTTAGGAAGGAAAATGTAAAACTTGCGAATTCTATGAATAAGTATGAGTTCAGTGGATATAATCCACTAAATTAAGCATAAGATAAACCGTAAAATAGTGGTTTATCATGCGCACGCATGGTTAGGGCATCTGGGAAGAAGCACGCAAACACGTGGATGGCGCGAAAGCTGGGAGTTGATAATTTGCCATCCACGCGCACACGCAAAGGACGCGCACGCGTGGGGAGCGCTCAAGGCGCAAACGTAGAGCTCATTTAAAGAACGCTACTGGTGCACAAAATCGTGATTGTTCATTCCTTGGTAACGGCGCTAAAAACTTAATACGCACGTTCATAATTTTAGTTCTTTTCACAATTTCGATACAACTAACCAGCAAGTGCACTGGGTCGTCCAAGTAATAAACCTTACGTGAGTAAGGGCCGATCCCACGGAGATTATCGGCTTGAAGCAAGCTATGGTCACCTTGTAAATCTCAGTCAGGCGGATTCAAAAGGTTATAGAGTTTTAATAATTAAAAGATAAATAAAACATAAACTAGGATAGAGATACTTATGTAATTCATTGGTGAGAATTTCAGATAAGCATATAGAGAGGCTTTTGTTCCTCTGAACCTCTGCTTTCTTGCTGTCTTCATCCTATCATTCCTACTCCCTTCCATGGCAAGCTTTAAGTAGGGCATCACCGTTGTCAATGGCTACATCCCATCCTCTCTGTGAAAATGGTCCAATGCGCCGTCATTGCATGGCTAATCATCTGTCAGTTCTCGATCATACTGGAATAGGATTTACTATCCTTTTGCGTCTGTCACTACGCCCAGCACTCGCAAGTTTGAAACTCGTCACAGCCATCCCTTCCCAGATTCTACTTGGAATACCACAGACAAGGTTTAGACTTTCTGGATCTCAGGAATTGCCGTCCATGGGTTCTAACTTATACCACAAAGATTCTAATATCTCGGACTCGGTCCTCTGTATTAGATATCTAAGAGATATTCATTCTAGCTTGTTTGCATGTAGAACGGAAGTGTTTGTCAGGCACGCATTCATAAGTGAGAATGATGATGAGCGTCACATAATCATCACATTCATCATGTTCTTGGGTGCGAATGGATATCTTAGAATAGGAATAAGCTTGAATTGAATAGAAAAATAATAGTACTTTGTATTAATTCATGAGGAATAGCAGAGCTCCACACCTTAATCTATGGAGTGTAGAAACTCTACCGTTGAAAATACATAAGTGATAAGGTCCAGGCATGGCCAAATGGCCAGCCCCCCCCAAAACGTGATCTAAAGATAAAACTAAAGATGATACTAAAGATGTAAATACAATAGTAAAAAGTCCTATTTATGCTAAACTAGTTACTAGGGTTTACAGAAATGAATAAATGATGCAGAAATCCACTTCTGGGGCCCACTTGGTGTGTGCTTGGGCTGAGCATTGAGCTTTACACGTGTAGAGGCTTCTCTTGGAGTTGAACGCCAGTTTGTAACCTGTTTCTGGCGTTTAACTCCACTTTGCAACCTGTTTCTGGCGTTTAACTCTAGAATGCAGCATGGAACTGGCGTTGAACGCCAGTTTGCGTCATCTAAACTCGGGAAAAGAATGGACTATTATAAATTTCTGGAAAGCCCTGGATGTCTACTTTCTAATGCAATTGAGAGCGCGCCATTTGAAGTTCTGTAGCTCCATAAAAGCCACTTTGAGTGCAGGGAGGTCAGAATCCAACAGCATCTGCAGTCCTTCTTCAACCTCTGAATCTGATTTTTGCTCAAGTCCCTCAATTTCAGCCAGAAAATACCTGAAATCAAAGAAAAACACACAAACTCATAGTAAAGTCCAGAAATGTGATTTTTATTTAAAAACTAATAAAAATATGATAAAAACTAACTGAATTATACTGAAAACTATGTAAAAATAATGCCAAAAAGCGTATAAATTATCCGCTCATCACAACCCCAAACTTAAATTGTTGCTTGTCCCCAAGCAACTGAAAATCAAATAGGATAAAAAGAACAGAATATACTATAAATTCCAAAGTATCAATGAAACTTAGCTCCAATCAGATGAGCGGGACTTGTAGCTTTTTGCCTCTTGAATAGTTTTGGCATCTCACTTTATCCATTGAGTTTCAGAATGATTGGCATCTATAGGAACTTAGAATTCAGATAGTGTTGTTGATCCTCCTAGTTCAGTATGTTGATTCTTGAACACAGCTACTTTACGAGTCTTGGCCGTGGCCCTAAGCACTTTGTTTTCCAGTATTACCACCGGATACATAAATGCCACAAACACATAACTGGGTGAACCTTTTTAGATTGTGACTCAGCTTTGCTAAAGTCCTCAATTAGAGGTGTCCAGGATTCTTAAGCACACTCTTTTTTTTGCTTTGGACCTTGACTTTAACCGCTCAGTCTCAGTTTTTACTTGACACCTTCACGCCACAAGCACATGGTTAGGGACAGCTTGGTTTAGCTGCTTAGGCCAGGATTTTATTCCTTTAGGCCCTCCTATCCACTGATGTTCAAAGCCTTGGATCCTTTTTATTATCCTTGCCTTTTGGTTTTAAGGGCTATTGGCTTTTTGCTCTTGCCTTTTGGTTTAAAGAGCTTTTGGCTTTTTCTGCTTGCTTTTTCTTTTTCTCTTTTTTTTTCTTTTCTCTCTTTTTTTTTTGCAAGCTTTTGTATTCACTGCTTTTTCTTGCTTCAAGAATCATTTTTATGATTTTTCAGATTATCAAATAACATTTCTCTTTTTTCATCATTCTTTCAAAAGCCAATATATTTAACATTCATAAACAACAACTTCAAAAGACATATGCACTGTTCAAGCATTCATTCAGAAAACAAAAAGTGTTGCCACCACATCAAAATAATTAAACTAGTTTCAAGGATGAATTCGAAACCATGTACTTCTTGTTCTTTTGTAATTAAAACATTTTTCATTCAAGAGAGGTGATGGATTCATATTCTTAACTTTAAGGCATAGACACTTAGACACTAATGATCATGTAATAAGACACAAATATAAATAAACATAAAGCTCAAAAATCGAAAAACAGGAAAATAAATAAACAAGGAGATTAAGGAATGAGTCCACCTTAGTGAGGGTGGCGTCTTCCTCTTCTTGAAGAACCAATGATGCTCTTGAGCTCCTCTATGTCTCTTCCTTGTCTTTCTTGCTCCTCCCTCATAGCTCTTTGTTCTTCTCTAATTTCATGGAGGATGATGGAGTGCTCTTGGTACTCCTCCCTTAGTTGTCCCATGTTGGAACTTAATTCTCCTAGGGAGGTGTTGATTTGCTCCCAATAATTCTGTGGAGGAAAGTGCATCCCTTGAGGCATCTCAGGGATTTCATGGTGAGGAATCTCCTCATGCTCATGTTGAGGTCCATGATCTCTTGTTTGCTCCACCCTTTTCTTAGTGATGGGCTTATCCTCTTCAATGAGGATGTCTCCCTCTATGTCAATTCTAGCCGAATTGCAGAGGTGGCATATGAGGTGAGGAAAGGCTAACCTTGCCCAAGTGGAGGACTTGTCAGCCACCTTGTAGAGTTCTTGAGGTATAATCTCATGAACTTCCACCTCCTCTCCAATAATGATACTATGGATCATGATGGCCCGGTCTATAGTAACTTCAGACCGGTTGCTAGTAGGAATGATTGAGCGTTGAATGAACTCTAACCATCTGCTAGCCACTGGTTTGAGGTCATGCCTTCTTAGTTGAACCGGCTTGCCTCTTGAGTCAATTTTCTATTGAGCTCCTTCCTCACATATGTCTATCAGGACTTGGTCCAATCTTTGATCAAAGTTGACCCTTCTTGTGTAGGGGCGTGCGTTCTCTTCCATCATTGGCAAGTTGAACGCTAGCCTTACATTTTCCGGACTGAAATCTAAGTATTTCCCCCGAACCATAGTAAGCCAATGCTTTGGATTCGGGTTCACACTTTGATCATGGTTCCTAGTGATCCATGCGTTTGCATAGAACTCTTGAACCATTAGGATCCCGACTTGTTGAATGGGGTTGGTGAAAACTTTCCAACCTCTTCTTTGGATCTCAAGTCGGATCTCCGGATGCTCATTCTTTTTGAGCTTGAAAGGAACCTCAGGGATCACTTTCTTCTTGGCCACAACTTCATAGAAGTGGTCTTGATGGACCTATGAGATGAATCTCTCTATCTCCCATGACTCAGAGGTGGAAGCAATTGCCTTCCCTTTCCTCTTTCTAGAGGTTTCTCTGGCCTTAGGTGCCATTAATGGTTATGGAAAAACAAAAAGCTATGATTTTTACCATACCAAACTTAAAATATTTTCTCGTCCCTGAGCAAAAGAAGAAAGAAAAATAGTAGAAGAAGAAGAAAATGGAGGAGATGGAGGGTGAGGTGTTTTCGGCCAAGGGTGAATTTAGGGTTGTGTTGTGTGAAAATGAAGAAGGAATGAGGGGTTTATATAGGAGTGGGGGAAGGGTGAAGTTTCGACCATTAGGGTTGGGTTTGGGAGGGAAATTAGTTTGAATTTGAAGGTAGGTGGGGTTTTTGGGGAAGAGAGAATGGATGTGAGTGGTGAAGAGGTGATGGGGAAGAGTGATTGAGTTGATTGGTGAAGGGTATTTGGGGAAGAGAGTCATGAAAAGGTGTGAAGAGGAGAGAAGAAGGGTAGGTGGGGGTCTTGTAGGGTCCACAGATCCTGAGGTGTCAAGGATTTTTTATCCCTGCACCTTTTAGACGTGTAAAACGCACTATACATGCAATCCTGGCATTTAACGCCAGACAGCTGCTTGTTTCTGGCGTTAAACGCCCAAATGTAGCTTGTTTCTGGCGTTTAACGCCAGGTAGATGCTTGGTTCTGGCGTTAAACGCCAGCTTGGTGCTTGTTTCTGGCGTTAAACGCCCAAATGTAGCTTGTTTCTGGCATTTAACGCCAGGTAGATGCTTGGTTCTGGCGTTAAACGCCAGCTTGGTGCTTGTTTCTGGCGTTAAACGCCAGACAGATGCTTGTTTCTGGCATTTAACGCCAGCATGTCCTCCTCCAGGGTGTGCTGTTTTCAATGCTATTTTCATTCTGTTTTTGATTTTTTTAGTAGTTTTTGTGACTCCACATGATCATCAACCTAATAAAACACGAAATAACAATAGAAAATAAATAAATATAATTAGATAACATTGGGTTGCCTCCCAACAAGCGCTTCTTTAATGTTAATAGCTTGACAGTGAGCTCTCATGGAGCCTCACAGATGTTCAGAGCATTGCTCGAACCTCCTAACACCAAACTTAGAGTTTGAATGTAGGGGTTCAACACCAAACTTAGAGTTTGGTTGTGGCCTCCCAACACCAAACTTAGAGTTTGACTTTGGGGGCTTTGGTTGACTCTGCAGTGAGAGAAGCTTTTCATGCTTCCTCTCCATGGTTATAGAAGGAGATCCTTGAGTTTTAAACACAAGGTTGTCCTCATTCAGTTGAAGGATCAATTCTTCTCTGTCCACATCAATCACAGCTCTTGCTATGGCTAGGAAGGGTCTACTAAGGATGATGGATTCATCCTCATCCTTCCCAGTGTCTAGGATTATGAAATCAGCAGGGATGTAAAGGCCTTTAACCTTTACTAGCACGTCCTCTACTTGTCCATAAGCCTGTTTTCTTGAGTTGTCTGCCATCTCTAATGAGATTCTGGCAGCTTGCACCTCAAAGATTCCCAGTTTCTCCATTACAGAGAGTGGCATGAGGTTTATCCCTGATCCAAGGTCACATAGAGCCTTCTCAAAGGTCATAGTGCCTATGGTACATGGTATTAAGAACTTTCCAGGATCCTATTTCTTCTGAGGCAATGTCAGTTGATCCAGATCACTCAGTTCATTGATGAGCAAGGGAGGTTCATCTTCCCAAGTCTCATTACCAAATAATTTGGCATTCAGCTTCATGATTGCACCAAGGTACTTGGCAACTTGCTCTTCAGTGATATCTTCATTCTCTTCAGAAGAAGAATACTCATCAGAGCTCATGAATGGCATAAGGAGGTTCAATGGAATCTATATGGTCTCTAGATGAGCCTCAGATTCCTTTGGTTCCTCAGAGAGAAACTCCTTGTTGATCACTGGACGTCCCAGGAGGTCTTCCTCACTGGGATTCACGTCCTCTCCCTCCCTTGTAGGTTCGGCCATGATGGTTAAATCATTGGCCTTGTACTCTCTTTTTGGATTCTCTTCTGTATTGCTTGGGAGAGTACTAGGAGGAGTTTTAGTGACTCTTTTACTCAGCTGGCCCACTTGTGCCTCCAAATTGCTAATGGAGGACCTTGTTCCATTCATGAAACTTAAAGTGGCCTTAGATAGATCAGAGACTATATTTGCTAAGTTAGATGGATTCTGCTCAGAATTCTCTGTCTATTGCTGAGTGGATGATGGAAAAGGCTTGCTATTGCTGAACCTGTTTCTTCCACCATTATTAAAGCATTGTTGAGGCTTTTGTTGATCCTTCCATGAGAAATTTGGATGATTTCTCCATGAGGGATTATAGGTGTTTCCATAGGGTTCACCCATGTAATTCACCTCTGCAATTGCAGGGTTCTCAGGATCATAAGCTTCTTCTTCGGAAGATGCCTCTTTAGTACTGTTGGATGATTCCTTCAATCCATTAAGACTCTGAGAGATCATATTGACTTGCTGAGTCAATATTTTATTCTGAGCCAATATGGCATTCAGAGTATCAATTTCAAGAACTCCCTTCCTCATAGGCGTCCCATTATTCACAGGATTCCTTTCAGAAGTGTACATGAACTGGTTATTTGCAACCATGTCAATGAGTTCTTGAGCTTCTGCAGGTGTTTTCTTTAGATGAATGAATCCACCTGCAGAATGGTCCAGTGACATCTTTGATAGCTCAGACAGACCATCATAGAATATATCCAGGATGGTCCATTCTGAAAGCATATCAGAAGGACACTTTTTGGTCAGTTCCTTGTATCTCTCCCAAGCTTCATAGAGGGATTCAACTTCCTTCTGTTTGAATGTTTGAACATCCACTCTAAGCTTACTAAGCTTTTGAGGAGGAAAGAACTTGGCTAAGAAAGCCGTGACCAGCTTATCCCAAGAGTTCAGGCTATCCTTGGGTTGAGAGTCCAACCATATTCTAGCTCTGTCTCTTACAGCAAATGGGAAAAGCATTAGCCTGTAGACCTCGGGATCAACCCCATTGGTCTTAACAGTGTCACAGATCTGCAAGAATTCAGTTAAGAACTGAAAAGGATCTACAGATGGAAGTCCATGAAACTTGCAGTTCTGTTGCATCAGAGAAACTAATTGAGGTTTAAGCTCAAAGTTGTTTGCTCCAATGGCAGGAATTGAGATGCTTCTTCCATGAAAATTGGAATTTGGTGCAGTAAAGTCACCAAGCATCTTTCTTGCATTGTTATTATTTTCGGCCATGTCTCCTTCTTTTTTGAAAATTTCTATCAGATTTTCTCCAGAGAGTTGTGCTTTAGCTTCCCTTAGCTTCCTCTTCAGAGTCCTTTCAGGTTCAGGATCAGCCTCAACAAGAATGTTCTTATCCTTGTTCCTGCTCATATGAAAAAGAAGAAAACAGAAAAGAAAATATGGAATCCTCTATGTCACAGTATAGAGATTCCTTATGCAAGTATAAGAAGAGAGGAATGTAAGAAGGAGAAGAGGTAAAATTCGAGCACGGAGAGGAAGATGTGGTTCGAATTTTGGGTGGAAGAGAAGTGTTAATAGATGAATAAATAAATAGAAGGAGATGAGAGAGAGGGAATTTCGAAAATTAATTAAATTAAAAATAAAATTTAAAGTTAAATTTCGAAAATTAAAATTGAAATCAAATTAAATCAAAACAATTAGTTAATTAAAAAGGAGATTTGAGAAAGAGAGAAGGGATTTGCGAAAATTAGAGAGGTAGTTAGTTAGGTAGTTTTGAAAAAGATAAGAATCAAATAAAAAGTAAAGTGGTTAATTGAAAAAGATTTGAAAATCAAATTTGAAAAGATAAAAAGTTAGAAAAGATTTTGAAATTAAATTTTGAAAAAGATGTGATTGAAATTTAATTTGAAAAAGATTTGAAAAAGAATTTTAAAAAGATTTGCTTTTGAAAATTAAAGTTGATTACTTGACTAACAAGAAACAAAAAGATTTGATTTTAAAATTTAAAGATTGAACCTTTCTTATTAGGCAAGTAACAAACTTAATATTTTTGAATCAATCACATTAATTGTTAGCATTGAATTCAAAAATATGGAATAAAAATAAGAAAAAGATTTTGAAAATTAATTTGAAATTTTCGAAAATATGAAAGAAAAATTGAAAAAGATTTGATTTTTGAAAAAGATAGAATTTTTAAATTGAAAATTTGATTTGACTCATAAGAAACAACTAAATTTTAAAAATTTTTGAAAAAGTCAACCCAAATTTTCGAAATTTTATGATAGAATAAGGGAAAGATATTTTTTTTTTATTTTTTGAATTTTTAATGATGAAAGAGAAAAACATCAAAAAGACTCAATGCATGAAAATTTTGGATCAAAACATGTGATGCATGCAAGAACACTATGAATGTCAAGATGAACACCAAGAACACTTTGAATGTCAAGATAAACACCAAGAACTTATTTTTGAAAAGTTTTCAAGAAAAGAAAACATGCAAGACACCAAACTTAAAAATTTTTATTCTTTAGGCATTAATGTTTCAAGAATGCATATGAAAAACAAGAAAAGACACAAAACAAGAAAATATGAAGATCAAACAAGAAGACTGGCCAAGAACAACTTGAAGATAATGAAGAATGCAATGCATGAAATTTTCGAAAATAATTTTTTTTTGAAAATTAAAAAGATAAAATTGACACCAAACTTAAAACTTGACTCTAGACTCAAACAAGAAACACAAAAATATTTTTGATATTATGATTTTATAAATTTTTTTTATTTTTTCAAAAATAAGAATAATAAAAACAAAAAGGTTAAAATTAAAATAAAGTTACCTAATCTGAGCAACAAGATGAACCGTCAGTTGTCCAAACTCGAACAATCCCCGGCAATGGCGCCAAAAACTTGGTGCACGAAATCGTGATTGTTCATTCCTTGGTAACTGTTCATTCCTTGGTAACGGCGCTAAAAACTTAATACGCACGTTCATAATTTTAGTTCTTTTCACAATTTCGATACAACTAACCAGCAAGTGCACTAGGTCGTCCAAGTAATAAACCTTACGTGAGTAAGGGTCGATCCCACGGAGATTGTCGGCTTGAAGCAAGCTATGGTCACCTTGTAAATCTCAGTCAGGTGGATTCAAAAGGTTATAGAGGTTTAATAATTAAAAGATAAATAAAACATAAACTAGGATAGAGATACTTATGTAATTCATTGGTGAGAATTTCAGATAAGCGTATAGAGATGCTTTCATTCCTCTGAACCTCTGCTTTCCTGTTGTCTTCATCCTATCATTCCTACTCCCTTCCATGGAAAGCTTTATGTAGGGCATCACCGTTGTCAATGTCTACATCCCATCCTCTCTGTGAAAATGGTCCAATGCGTTGTCACTGCATGGCTAATCATCTGTCGATTCTCGATCATACTGGAATAGGATTTACTATCCTTTTGCGTCTGTCACTACGCCCAGCACTCGCGAGTTTGAAGCTCATCACAGCCATCCCTTCCCAGATCCTACTCGGAATACCACAGACAAGGTTTAGACTTTCTGGATCTTAGGAATGGCCGTCCATGGGTTCTAACTTATACCACGAAGATTCTAATATCTCGGACCCGGTCCTCTGTATTAGATATCTAAGAGATATTCATTCTAGCTTGTTTGCATGTAGAACGGAAGTGTTTGTTAGGCACGCGTTCATAAGTGAGAATGATGATGAGCGTCACATAATCATCACATTCATCATGTTCTTGGGTGTGAATGGATATCTTAGAATAGGAATAAGCTTGAATTGAATAGAAAAACAACAGTACTTTGTATTAATTCATGAGGAACAGTAGAGCTCCACACCTTAATCTATGGAGTGTAGAAACTCTACCGTTGAAAATACATAAGTGATAAGGTCCAGGCATGGCCGAATGGCCAGCCCCCCAAAACGTGATCTAATGATAAAACTAAGGATGATACTAAAGATGTAAATACAATAGTAAAAAGTCCTATTTATGCTAAACTAGTTACTAGGGTTTACAGAAATGAGTAAATGATGCAGAAATCCACTTCTGGGGCCCACTTGGTGTGTGCTTGGGCTGAGCATTGAGCTTTACACGTGTAGAGTCTTCTCTTGGAGTTGAACGCCAGTTTGTAACCTGTTTCTGGCGTTTAACTCCACTTTGCAACATGTTTCTGGCGTTTAACTCTAGAATGCAGCATGGAACTGGCGTTGAACGCCAGTTTGCGTCATCTAAACTCGGAAAAAGTATAGACTATTATATATTGCTGGAAAGCCCTGGATGTCTACTTTCCAACGCAATTGAGAACGCGCCATTTGGAGTTCTGTAGCTCCAGAAAATCCACTTTGAGTGTAGGGAGGTTAGAATCCAACAGCATCTGCAGTCTTTCTTCAACCTCTGAATCTGATTTTTGCTCAAGTCCCTCAATTTCAGCCAGAAAATACCTGAAATCACAGAAAAACACACAAAACTCATAGTAAAGTCCAGAAATATGATTTTTATTTAAAAACTAATAAAAATATGCTAAAAACTAACTGAATTATACTGAAAGCTATGTAAAAACAATGCCAAAAAGCGTATAAATTATCCGCTCATCAGCTACCAAAGGACGCGCACGCATGTATGATACATGCAAGCATGGCTGAAGCTGAAGATAGTGACGACGCGCATGTGTATGGTACGCGTACGCATCAATATGCAAAAATGTCAAAGAACACGCATGCGCAGGAGACGCGTACGCATCGGTAAATGAGCGTTGTGCTCTCTTTGAGAACGCTACGTTCTCCTGAAGCTGCATGGAAATGCCAACATGGACCCATCCTAACCTGTTTCAACAGATTCCGAAAAGCGCATTCCAAGTACTTGCAGACTAAATTGGAAAGTATATAAATAGAGGAGAATTTGTTTTAGAAAAGGGCTGGCTGGCAGATCTGGAAGGCCAGTGAGGCAAAGACCCCAATCTGGGAATTCTGCATTCTTTGTATTTCCTTTTCTGCAATTTTCTCTGGTTTCTATTTTCTTGATCAATGATGAACTAAACCCCAAATTCATTAGGGAGAAGAGCTCTATTGTAATAATTATGGATCAATGAAATTCTTCTTCTTCTCAATCCGCTTAGGTAGCTATAGGATATCTTCTGTTTTGATTGTGATTTATTCACTCCGGAAGGGGGTTTAATTCAATTGAATATGGGTGTGAGCCTTGAAAGGGGAATCACCTACATTAGAATTGGAGCTCTATCCTTCACAATTCTCCTAACCAACACCATTCGGGAAAAATTGAGGTTTTGAGAACTTGCGTGGCTTATGGATAAGAGAATGTGCTCTAACTCTTCTCATGACAATTAGATCAAGGAATTGACAAGATTGACTGTGATTAGAGAGATTAGATTGCCAAGGAATTGGGATCCAATCAATTTCAATCCGCCATAGATCTACTCATATGATTGAGAAAGGAGTTGAGACTCAATTGGTTCATGATGGATTATGATATCTCTAATCCCTGATGAATCATTTTCTTTGAATTTGTTCAACTTAGATCTCTCTGATTTCACTACAATTTATATTGTTCACTATTGTTTTAATTCCCTGCACCCCAATTCCCTTTATTATTCATGCAAT
This sequence comes from Arachis hypogaea, assembly GCF_003086295.3. Lineage (NCBI taxonomy): Eukaryota > Viridiplantae > Streptophyta > Magnoliopsida > Fabales > Fabaceae > Arachis > Arachis hypogaea. The sequence goes on from NC_092051.1 coordinate 46,769,491, forward strand.
TTAAGTTTCCTTATCATTTAAGTTTCTGCACTTTTACTTTCCTGCAATTTAAGATTCAGTTATTTATCTTTCTTGCAATTTAAGATTTAGCCATTTTAGTTTCTGGCTCTCTAAGTTTCAGTCATTTAATTCTCCTGCAATTTAAGATTCTGTCATTTACATTCTGCACTTTAATTTTCCAACAATTTATATTCTATTGTTAAATTCACACTCAAATCATCAACTGTCTGCTTAACTAAATTCATCACCCAACTAAAATTTCTTCATCCATCAATGCCTGTGGGATCAACCTCACTCTTGTGAGTTTTACTACTTGATGCGACCCGGTACACTTGCCGGTGAGTTTCTGATATCTGCATCACGTGACGCTTTGTCACGCGTACGCGTCCCCCACGCGTACGCGTCGCTGAACAAATCCCTGGTCACGCGTACGCGTCATCCACGTGTACACGTCACTTGCCTGATGCGCTGGTCACGCGTACGTGTCGTCCACGCGTGCGCTTCACTGCCAGCTTCTCCAAGCTTCAATTTCTTGTGTTCCTTACACTTTTGCATGCTTCCTTTCCATCCTCTAAGCGATTCTTGCCCTATAAAACCTGAAAACACTTAACACACATATCACGGCATCGAATGGTAATAAGAGAGGATTAAAAGTTAGTAATTTAAGGCCAAAGAAGTATGTTTTCAATCATAGCACAAAATTAAGAAGGAAAGTGTAAAACTTGCAATTTATATGCATAAGTGTGAAAATAATGGATAAAATCCACTCAATTCAATACAAAATAAACCGTAAAATGGCGGTTTATCAGTCGTACATGACAAAAACAAATCTCGAGTTTATTTAGAATGATAAGAGATTTTGAAAAAAAAGACAAGCAACAAAGATAGTTTCCGTAAAAGTATTGAAAGAACTGTTGAAACTACAAGTAAACAAGGATGTACAAGTAATGAGTGCCAGAAGAAAATAAGTTTGGCAACCTCTATAATGACTCTCAAATAAGAGAAATCTGACAGGAACAATAAAAGGACAAACAGTGTGGTAGTTTAAAACAAAATCAAGCTGAGTCAAAGAAGTATGAGGTTTATAGAAGGAGAATATCTAAAACCAAAGACAAAGCTCACAAAACTCGAGTATGATTAAAAACACTTTCAAATGCATTGCCCATAAAGAATAAGAAAATTAAGAAAATTATTTTACATTCCAAAAGAAAAGGTATGCAACAAACATATTGTAAAAGAATGACAAAAGCATAAATGTGGCATTACTTTGATACAAACTCAGGTTAAAGTATATTATGTAAAGTTTGAAAAAAGTAAGAGCAAAAATTATTTTCCCAAATACTTGGAAGGATATTTAGTTACACAACTAACCAAAAGCATGAATAAAACCGTTATATAGTCAAAAGAAAATCAAGTTGCATTAAATCAAACAATTTTAAGTTTTAAAATAGAAAAGGTGAGTTTCAAAAAGTGAAAAATCATAACGGGACTCAGTAATTATTCTGAGGGTTACCTGAAACTGTAGGTCGATCTCGGACGAGATCTTCTGTACTGGTCGGAGATGACGTGTCCGGCTGGTGGATAGCGGCCGGAGCTGTCGTGTCCGACTTGTTGGACTGGCTGCACTGTTGATCCTTCGTCATCGGAGGGTGGGGCGTACCTGCAAGAGACTCCGATGCTTAAGTTAGCATGGGTATTAAATAGGTTTTTAGTAGAATCAGAGTATGAGTTATACCTGGGTGCTCCAGTGTATTTATAATGGTGTGGAGTGACCTTTTTAGATAAGATAAGTTAGTTATCTTATCTTATCTTTATCTTTTGGTGAGGTCAGCTTATCTTCAAGGGAACCCCCTTTCTCTCTGTAGGCTTAGGCTGCCTTTGAATTTGGGTCGTGTTCCTTGATTTGGGCCCTTTTTTGGGCTTTTCGGGTGATTTGGCCGAGCTCTTTGAGAAGAGTTCGGGTTGTCTTGACCTGAAGAGGTTGGTCGCTTTGTCTGTAGACTATCCCGGGTCGGACAACTCGACCCTGGGTATGAACAGTGCCCCTGCTCGAGCTCGGTCTTCTCCTTGAGGTCGATCTTAATTCTGAGGACTTCGATCCTTCCTGATGAAGCCGAATAATGAGCGAATAATTTATACGCTTTTTGGCATTATTTTTAGTATATTTTAGTTAGTTTTTATTATGTTTTATTAGTTTTTATTCAAAATCACATTTTTGGACTTTACTATGAGTTTGTGTATTTTTCTGTGATTTCAGGTATTTTCTGGCTGAAATTGAGGGACCCGAGCAAAAATCTGATTCAGAGGCTGAAAAAGTACTGCAGATGCCGTTGGATTCTGACCTCCCTGCACTCGAAGTGGATTTTCTGGAGCTACAGAAGCCCAATTGGCACGCTCTCAATTGCGTTGGAAAGTAGACATCCTAGACTTTCCAGCAATATATAATAGTCCATACTTTGCTCGAGATTTGATGGCCCAAACTGGCGTTCCAAGTCAGCATAGAAATTCTGGCGTCAAAACGCCAGAATTGGCATAAAAGCTGGAGTTAAACGCCCAAACTGGCACATAAGCTGGCGTTTAACTCCAAGAAAAGTCTCTACACATGAAAGCTTCAATGCTCAGCCCAAGCACACACCAAGTGGGCCCAAAAGTGGATTTTTACACTAAACACCCTAGCTTACTCATTTTTTGTAACCCTAGGTCACTAGTTGATTATAAAAACCACTTTTAGTGAATCATTTTGGACCTCATGACATTCTACACGTTTCATATTGTATCTTCTATGTCATGAGTCTCTAAACTCCATTGTTGGGGGTGAGGAGCTCTGCTGTTCTTCATGAATTAATGCAATTACTACTGTTTTCTATTCTATCACGCTTGCTTCTTTCTAAGATATTCATTCGCACTTTAACCTGATGAATGTGATGATCCGTGACAATCATCATCATTCTCACCTATGAACGCGTGCCTGACAACCACCTCCATTCTACATGCAATCAAGCTTGAATGTGTATCTCTTGTGTTTCTAATCTAAGATTGGAACCTTCGTGGTATAGTCTAGAATTACTGGCGGCCATTCCTGAGATCCGGAAAGTCTAAACCTTGTCTGTGGTATTCCGAGTAGGATCTGGGAAGGGATGACCGTGACGAGCTTCAAACTCGCGAGTGTTAGGCATGTGACAGATGCAAAAGGAGCAATGGATCCTATTCCAACATGATCGAGAACCAACAGCTGATTAGCCGTGCGGTGACAGCGCATTTGGAACATTTTCACTGAGAGGACGGGAAGTAGCCATTGACAACGGTGATGCCCAACATAAAGCTTTCCATGGAAGGAGCCTTGCGTGCATGAAGAAGAAGATAGTAGGAAAGCAGAGATTCAGAAGACAAAGCATCTCCAAAACCTCAACCTATTCTTCATTACTGCATAACAAGTATTTATTTAATGTTCTTTTACTTTTTACTATTAAAACTAAGAATCATTACTGATATCCTGACTAAGAATTACAAGATAACCATAGCTTGCTTCAAGCCGACAATCTCCGTAGGATCGACCCTTACTCACGTAAGGTATTACTTGGACGACCCAGTGCACTTGCTGGTTAGTTGTGCGGAGTTGCAAAAGTGTGATTGTAATTTCGTGCACCAAGTTTTTGGCGCCGTTGCCAGGGATTGTTCGAGTTTGGACAACTGACGGTTTATCTTGTTGCTTAGATTAGGAATAATTTATTTTTGTTGGTTTAGAGTTACTAAATTTGAGTCTTTTATTTGAGTTTAATTTTATATTTTAAGTTTGGTGTCAATTGCATGCTTTATTTTCTTTGATTTTTCGAATTTGCATGTTCCTAGTTCTTCTTGATCTTTAAAAATTCTAAGTTTGGTGTCTTCTTAGTGTTTTCCTTTAAATTTTCGAAAAATTGTGTTTGGTTTTCTAAAAATTCTAAGTTCGGAGTCTTCTTTGTGTTTCCTTTAAATTTTCGAAAAATTGTGTTTGATTTTCTAAAAATTCTAAGTTTGGTGTCCTTGTGCTTTTATTTACTTAAAATTTTTTTTTGAAAAATTTGTTCTTGGTGTTCATCTTGATCTTCAAAGTGTTCTTGGTGTTCATCTTGACATTCAAAGTTTTCTTGTTTGTTCTCTTTGTTTTGATCTAAAATTTCTAAGTTTATTGTCATTTTGTTGTTTTTCTCTTTCTCATTAAAATTCAAAAATCAAAAAAATATTTTTCCTTATTTTACTCATAAATTTTGAAATTTTGCATTAAATTAGTCAAAGATTTTTAAAATCATATTTTTTTAGTCAAGTCAAAATTCTAATTTCAAAAATTGATCTTTTCAAATCTTTTTCAAAAATCAAATCTTTTTAATTTCTTCAATCATATCTTTCAATCATATCTTTTTTTATTAAATTGCAATCATATATCTTCTCAATCATATCTTCTTCAAAATAATTTTCAATCATATCTTTTTGATTGCTAATTCCAAAATCTTTGTAATTAATTAATTAATTTAGTTTTCAATTTGCTTTTATTCCATTTCTTCTAATTTTTGAAATCATATCCAGAATTTTCAATTCTTTTAATTAATTAGCCATTTTGCATTCGAATTACTTATTATCTTTTTACTGTTTCTCTTAATTTTTGAACTTTTATTTATTTTTCATTTATTTATTTTTTTTTTCGGTTACTTTTAATAAAATAAAATAAAAAAGAATTAAAAAATTTATATCAATTCCCTTTTCTCCATCATGGACATAAGTGGAAGTGAACAGTCGAGAAGGACTCTGGGGTCATATGCTAACCCCATTACAGCTGCATATGGAGTAGCATCTGTATACCTCCCATCAAAGCAAGTAGTTTTGAGCTAAACCCTCAACTCATTATATGGTGCAGCAAAATTGCCAGTATTATGGTCTTCCACAGGAAGAACCTATTGAGTTTCTGGCACAGTTCTTACAAATTGCTGACACAGTACGTGATAAAGAAGTGGATCAGGATGTCTATAGATTATTACTGTTTCCATTTGCTGTGAAAGATCAAGCTAAGAGGTGGTTAAATAACCAACCCATAGCAAGCATAAAAACATGGAGACAGTTATCAGACAAATTACTGAACCAATTTTACCCTCAAAAAGGATAACGCAGCTAAGGCTAGACATCCAAGGCTTTAAACAAGAGGATCATGAATCCCTTTATAATGCCTGGGAGAGGTACAGAGGATGCTAAGGAAATGCCCCTCTGAAATGTTTTCAGAGTGGTACAGTTAGACATCTTCTACTATGGGCTTACAGAAAAAGTCAAATGTCCCTAGATCACTCGCTGGTGGATCTATACACATGAGGAAGACAATTAAAGAGGCTCAAGAGCTCATTGATACAGTTGCTAGAAATAACATTGTACTCAAGCAATGAATCCTCCATAAAAGAAGAGGCTAGGGCAGTAACTACTGAACCTGATCCTCAAGAACAGATCATTGAACTTAATCAGCAATTACTCCTTATGACAAAACAATTAGAAAATTTAGAGAGATGCTCCAAGACACTAAAAATGCTAACAAGAATATGGAAGCACAATTAAATCAGACAAGACAGCAGCTATCTAAATAGATAACAGAAGAATGCCAAGCTGTTCAACTAAGGAGCAGGAAGACATTGAATAGTTCAGCCCAAAGTAGTAAAAAGCCAAGAAAGGAACAACTGACAGAGGATGACCAAACTGCTGCCCAAAATCCCTCTGAGGACAGTAAGAGCCCAGAGAGGAATAATTCTGGCGTTCAAACGCCAGCAAAAGGTGAAAAATTAGGCATTAAACGCCCAGTGGGTGCCCACTTCTGGCGTTCAAACGCCAGAAAAGGGAGAAAAGTTGGCGTTAAACGCCCATTCCTTGCCCAGTTCTGGCGTTCAAACGCTAATGAGGGATCAGAACCTGCAAGTGCTGATAGTAACCCCTCTAAGGCTTCTCCAACCACCTCTGTAGGGAA